>NC_091151.1:38390246-38527746 GCF_040958095.1 Procambarus clarkii | reverse complement strand
AATATAGACAAATTAGAAAAATGTTGCAAGAAATTTTAGCATAATCATTTTCCTATTAATCTAACAAGAAGGATGTTTGTTCGCAAGTAGCTGATGACCAATTTGTGACACAGGAAGTCAATGCTCACGCATATCTGGTGCGGTGTTGAGCTGGTTTAATCTTTCTTTCGTTTTTAGTCGAGTTCATGTGGAGAAATCCTAGTTCACATAAATTAGTAGTAGTAAAAGGTAATATTATCATTATATTCATTTTACTTAAAAGTGAAAATTTTCCTTTAATCTTAATCCAAAATGATGATAAATTTAATTGCTCCATCATTCTTCAGTATAAATGAACTACTAAGATGCAGCAATTCAGCTTCCTCTTCAGGATCAAAGTTTAACTCAAATGCTAATTCAAGGCACTGAAACTCAAAGGTGGTTCCTATCCAAAGGTTTTTCTTTACTGTTTCATAGTTTTGCACTGGAAACGTTATTAAAGCTTTAGAATAGAGAAGTGAGATGTGACAATATCTCGCAACAATATTATTGCGAGATATTGTCGCAATATATATAGATATATTGTCTATTGATATAGACAATATTATTTCAAAATATCTTCAGTGACAATGGTCCGAGCAGTGTGTTTTAACAATGTTGGTAACATAATAAGCAGGTAGATCACTTTTAATTCATGCTTGCCGTAGCCTTAACGTCCTCTGAAACCCCTCAATATATTCAGTATTTTGGAATATATTACAGCTTTCTCCTTGAAGTTTTAAGTTTAACTTGTTAAGAATACTAAAAATATCAGTTAAGCCAATTTGGTAACGGAAATATCCTAAATAAAATTGTGCCAAGGGATTGTATTTCAACCAGAATAATATGCATCACAGTTCTTGGTTCATACACCCTGCTAAGTATGAAGTCTCGCCACAACCAAGGAACTTGTGTGTGATAAAGTAAGTGACTATATTGGGCTCCAATCTCTCATCAGAGTATCTCAAATATTCTGATATTTAATGAGCTTCCTTTGATAAAATTGCACCAAGTAATGAGTGCGAATGAGATCGCTCACACTTGCTTATTTTTTATGGATTTTGTTTGCCGCGACCCACTATATAATGGGTCGGGCCCCACAGTTTGAAAATCTCTGCCATAGACCCCACCACCTCAGGGCCACCCTTCGGATTGGTGTTGGGTTTAATGCCTGACAACCGCTGGAGTATTATTAAGGCAACCACAAGTGCTTATTGACTATCCAACAAATTTACTTCAGTCCAGATGTAAACTAAGTGTGTATAAACATTGTGGCGGAATACATATATACCGTTCACGTAGCCAAGTAATACCACTAAAATTAATTAATGCATTATAAACAACTGTGATATTCTTGTGTTAATGTTATAACTTTTGCCAAATAACACTTCCACTTCAAACAGTAATGTTAACATTTTTCTCTTATGTTTTCTATTAGTTTTGCCTTTACAGCTCCCACTACAGAAGAATCATCGTGACAAACTGCCGCACCACACAGACACGAAGCACTCCCTCAGTAATCGAAACTATATTTGTTGTGCGTCGAGTGAAACAGAACACCATAGGCGATATAACATTTTATTAATTTTAAATATAAATAATAATAATTGGACCTGTAAGTTGCATGGAATTGTTGCAACTGCAGTTGCTAGCAATTTGCAAATGAAGCTGTTGGATTTTTTTGCAGCTTCGCGGTTGCTAGAATTTGCAACTGCGAGTTGCAGCCTAATGTGTGCATGTGCAGGGATACATGTTAAGTGACCTTAATAACTATACTTGTATACCTATTCTATATAAGTAGGGACATATGTAGCCGAATATAGTAGTACGTAAATAAAGTATACAAGGTTAGAAAATTCATCCCAGAATTATAAATGGTGCACTAATCGAAATAATAATATTTACAAGCATGAAAAACTGAAATATATTTGTTTCTCAGGTTTGGTGTTAGGCTAAACGCCTGTCAATCTCTGGAGGGGTATTAAGACAAACACAAGTGCTTATTGACCAACCAACAACAATACTTTAGCTCTGGGCATTGTCCAGATATTGTTTGTTGTTGTTTAAGATTTAGCTACTCAGAACGGAATGTCCATGTAATACGGGCTATGGTGAGCCCGTAACATTGTCCAGAGATACTGTGTATATACACAGAAGGGGTGCACCTCTCGGTGTATACTTGTACGGTAAACTCTTGTGGCATCTCAGAGTCGTTTGTCACTATACTGTTAACTCTTATTTAACGTTATCAAGTGTCTTGTGTCGTTGCGAGTAGGGTCTAAGACCTGAGCAAATTTTCACCACTATACGTCATTGCTACTCTTTACGTAAATCAAAGTCAACCCAAACTATCCCATCCGGCCTTATCCTAACCCATTCGGCCCTATCCTATCCCATCCTGCCCTATCCTATCCCATCCTGCCCTATCCTATCCTGCCCTATCCTATCCCAACCTATGCAACCTAACTAGCCTAACCAAAATAAGATTAAAAAAAATTGTTTTATACATACGGTGAACACAAAGTATGTGACGTCTATGACTTCATAATTCTTTTCTGGTTCAGGTTTTAGCTTCTCCTGGTCGTCGCTGTTAAGTGTTTACATAAAGAGGTCGGTGAAGGCGGCACAAATATTGTGGTTTAGCTCATGAAGTTACGTGTGAGCAGAGCGGCTGGTGGCGGGGTCGGACGCCTCGCCGCCAGCCACAGCCCGAGATGATCACTAACTGTAAATATGGCTCAGTGTAGTCATAATAATACTTTATTTAGGAAAAGTACATACATAGATGGAGTTACAAACATTCTGATTTATAGAGCAAGTACATACAATACCTAAAGCCACTAGTACGCATAGTGTTTCGGGCAAAAGGGAGGATAAACCTTTCATGCAAACTGTACGTACCAGCAAGAAGAAGAATATGGCTCAACCCGTTCTCCTAATAGAGCGTCGCATTTTGACGTATATTTTACCTAAGGTCAATAATTGTCGTATTAGAAAATGGTAGCGACTCGCGAAATTGAAATACTGCCCCTTTTCTGTTTTGGGTCCTCGGGTAGGTTTAGAGAGAGCAGTTTAGTACGAGTTTCTTGTCGTTGGAAAACTGCAGAAGAATGGACTGATTCAAACCTTATCAGCGCTGCGGTTGCTGGGATTCGCAAAGGAGGATTATAGCGCTTCTGTTTGCACACACATGCAGGGACCATTCACTCCAGTATTTTAGTGATAGGCCCTGATTGTTTCGGATTATGTATGGGATTTTGACTAGTTAAATTATAGAGCATTAATAGATAGGTTGGGTTATGAAGGAGGAGAATTATCTGGCAATCTTGTATTCAAGTTTAGTTTTAGTTTAATTAATTTATTATGCACTCCATACCCATCTTGTGGGCGGTAGTGGAAAGGGTGACAGAGGCACATAATAGGCTCAGGGACTGAACCCCACAATTCATTTAGTTAAGCAAGTTACAATCTTGATGAACTAGTTACAAAATTCGGTATAAGTTGTCACGTCAACAATGGGTTCAAGATCGACCACAAGTACAGTTTCTAAATTAAGCAACTGACATGTGGAGAGCTAGTGTCACAATTGATATGTTTGTCCTGCACACCGCCCCCCATCCAGTGGGCAGCGGTGGATAGGTTACAGTCACTTAGTTACTTCCTACAGTTAGCAAACTGAGGATATTTGGCGAAAATTTCTGGTAGCAGATCATTTTGAATGAAATATATACACATCGTTGGAACATTGGTTATAGAATTGTCTCTGAATTCACGTATCTTTTCGCACTCCATCACATAGTGATTGAGGGTGTGCGAATAATTTTGTTGACACAGTTTACATTTGGTCAGGTCTACATCGGCAGATAATGAGAATTCCCAGAGATACTTGTAACCGAGTCTAAGCCGAGTAGTAGTAAGATCTATAAGTCTGCTGATTTTATTGGATAAACCATAGATGTGTGGCTCCTCTTGCATGATAGTATGATGATAGATGGAATTACTGGTGCCGATTTCACTTTGCCTCAGATCTACAAGATCTTGTTGAAATTCTCGGTGTACTGCTGCTCTCAGATTGCTCATTGACAATCCAAGGTTATACTCAACATCTTCAATTCAAGAGGACTTGAAACCTCAGTTTGGAAAATGGCAGTCTCGTCTGCCAGACGTAGGGAGGAAAACCTTGATGCTCGCAGAGTTATATACTCTGTGATAATTATTGTTAGTGTAGGTAAAGCTAAGATGTTAGTTATGCATAAAACTGATTAGTGGCAAGTAAATATTTGTACTGAAGAATAAGTAACGTTATTGTATAATAAATTTAATGATTCAGGCAGTGGCCTCATTGTGTTGAAGGAGCTCTTCTCTAAATCAAAATCAAATCAAAACTGAATACCTGAAAAGTATTCAGGTGCCTGACTCGTTTATTCAGGTAAAAGTACATACATAGAAGATGAGTTACCAACATAATGTTGGATATATATAGATAGAGCTAGTACATACAATACCTAAAGCCACTAATACGCACAGCGTTTCGGGCAAACTTTCTAACAAACCTCCCAAGCTGTCTGGATCTCGTGCTGTGATCTCTTTATCTCTCTCTCCCCTCCACTCTTCCCACCCCCTAATCTTTGTGATATCAGGTTAAGCATTATACATAGTTTGTAACGTGCCACTAGTTATTCAAAGTGTATCTGATCTGTGTACTCAAGGCCAGTGTTTTGGAACCCCAAGTGTTTACTTCTCTGAGGTGGCCAAGTGAATACCTGTTGCGGGTTAAAGTTATTATGTGTTGAGTTCTGTCCTTTAAGGAAAGTAGACCTTACCTCTTGTTTTGTTGTATATAACTCGTTTCCCGTCTATGTGCATTCGGTGAGGTAACGTAAGATCGAGGTGGTAAGGTATTTATTGTATTTTTTTTTCGGTGGTGTGTGTGTGGAGGGGGATAGGGTTAATAAATATTATATTAAGGTTAACTGAAGTTCCCATCAACTGCACTGTTTAGGGGGTTGGGCGATCACGATAGACAACAGATCATATATTTGGTATCTTTTATTCTTTTGCTTGGAATTGTTTCCCTGGTGTCCGGGCCTTACCTAACCCCAGTAGTTGGTTACTCCATTACCTAAAACAGTGACCATACAGAGCAAGCACTCATATGTAAGTGTGCTCAGTGACGGTGCTCACATCGCCACTTCGCCGGAATGTCCAGTCTGACAGGTAAAAATAAAGTAAATGCCCGAGGCTAGACAAGCCTCTTCAACTCGCTCGACGACTCTGACGTCATCCACTTCCAACATTCAAGATGCTGCGTTTCTCCCTATACCAGGAACAAGTGCTACCACACTACAGCCTATCGCCTGTGTAGGTCTTATCCATGCAAGCGTCGACACACCCACCATCCACCACAGGAAACAGTAGTTCTTGTACTACTCTTACTACTCGCCCTTGCTGGAAGAAGGGAAGGGAACTATGTAGAGAGAGCGCCAAAAATGGAAGAATGGACAATGGTTTGTCAATTATACCTGTACCAGCTGATTTAATCTTCCCAATTTCTGCTCCTGCAACAGCAACTACATCACCACCTGCTCCTGCAACACCAACTACATCACCACCTGCTCCTGCAACACCAAATACAGCATCTCCTGCTCTTGCAACACTACCTGCTCCTGCAACAGCAACTACATCACCACCTGCTCCTGCGGCACTACCTGCGCCTGCAACACAAGATACAGCACCTGTTACACCAGAAACAGCAAACTCTTGCTCCTGCAACACAAATCACAGCACTTCCTCTTCCTGAAACTTCTCATACAGCACCACTTAATCCTGCAACCTCTACTTGAGCAACCATACTGATCCTACATCACAAACTACACCACCTGCCACAGAATCAACTGTAGCTGCAGTACCCACGAAACCATTACATCATCATCATCATATATATTCATGAACCACTTTAAAACCTTCATCATTCATTCATTACGTCTAGTGAAGAGGGACAAAAGGGACAACTTAATCATACTAATTAACAGAAGCAATTCTTCACTAGACGTAATGAATAGATGCTTAGGGTTGTGGTGAGAAAGATGTCAGTTAATGAATGTCATGAGTATTATTTAATTCACATTCTCAGTTTATACTACATGGCTCATTTATGAGGTTGCTTATTATTGTTTCGTTGTGTAGTGTGAAGGTTAGTTTCTTGGTATCCAATGGTGTTTTGTCTATGGTTACTATGTTTACTATGAGGAAGGTAGGATAGTGATCGGTTGCTCATTCAGTGATTATGCCAGAGGTGAGAGGGGCTGTGATGTTAGTCGGTATGTGGTCCAATATTGTAGTGGATGTTGTGTGATTCAAGTATGCTTGGTGATCATGGAGATTCGCATATAGGAATACGTGCTGTTAAGGAAATAGCCATCTAGGCACCTATTTTGCTATCAAAGATCAATGGTGATGTGGGAACCGACCTGTGAGATTTATATTTATTTAATTTATATGAATTTATATTTACGTTAATTTATATACTTCGATAGCAATTTGTATAATGATAATGAGTGGACTGTATTTCTGCAATAATCTCTTAATCTCACAAATCGATCCTCTACACATTAGGGGGGGTTTATATTTATATATATGCAGCCAATCAAACTACTGTATTAACTACATACATTGAAAAGGTTCCTTATCTTATAGTACAGCAGGTTAGTCCACCAGGTATAACTAGGGTGTAGACACCAAATTATCCTCTTTGAGGTAGCTTCCATATCACCCAGTAACTGGTGCACAATCTTGCATCCTCGTCTTGACCTGTCAAAAGTGCGCTAGCTGTGAAGCCAGATACCTATATATGACAAGTATATCAGAGAAAACAGTACATGGAACATGAAGACCTGGCTTAATTACCTTTAGTTTGAGGCGATTTCGCGATCTAACCGGGTCACCCTATATCCTGACATTAATGGCCATAAATGAATGATAAACGGGTTTCGGATAGACTTAACTTGAATTGTAGACATCGTGTTGGAGATGGTACCTTTGGTTTCCATAACACTACGTCCAAGTAAAATTAACAGGAGCCGAATTTGCTCCCGTGTGAGCCTCTGGTCTAGTATAAAACAATGGCTGTTTAACACTCCATACTATTGACGTTACTGGCCGACATTGTCCAGAATGATAGGAGCTAAATTTGCTCCACACGTCTCGGAGGTGACACAACAATGGCTGCCCTCCTTCCCCCTGACGCCTGGCCTACTTTGTCCAGATTTCAGAAAGTGATAGAAGGGTCACATTTACTCTACTTTAATATTGATAATTAAGTTAATTTATATAAGATGTTTTTATGATGGTAAAGTCCAAAGACTAATGTATTTAAGAATAATTCCCACCATAATAGGTGGTGAATTATAATAGTATGTGGTGATGATATCCCGTTTTCTATAGACGGTAATTCCACTACAAGTTACGTTTTCTATGGTTAACTTGTGGGTAATACAGCTATTATCTGTATGATTATTAAATGGTGTCGGATTTTCCGACAGGTGAAGTTACCCTTCCTCTCCCCCCCCCCTCCCGATACAATGAATTATTATTCGTATACTGTATAAGCCGAACTCCCAGAGATACTTGTAGCCAAGTCGTATTCGACCAATGACAACGTCAATTATTCTGCTGATTTTGTTACTTGCTCCAATAAACATCTTTTGTTTGACATATTTCATTGTGATGAACAAAGCGCATTTATGCAACACAAGCATAAATGCGTTTTATGCAACACAAGCATAAATGCGTTTTATGCAACACAAGCACAACACAAGATATAATACTTGTTCGGTAACAGGATTGTTGATTTGTGGAAGCAATTACCGCGTAACGTGGTGGAGGTGGGGTCCCCTTTACTGTTTCCAGCGTGGGTTAGACATATGTATGTGTGGGATTGGGTAGTTATAAATAGGAGCTGCCTCGAAGGGGCCAATTGGCCTTCTGCAGTCAACTTTATTCTTATGAACATTGGAAACAATCTGCTAGTTTTTGTTTACACAATTCTGATTACTTTAAATTCATCCAAGAGTTTTCGTCTAATAATACTTTTAAGGAAGGAATATATTTGTAGCTCAAGATTACGTACAACATTGTCTTTATATACTGCAACCTTAGCAAGGGCGTCAATTTTATCATATTTCTGCAGTCCATGTGAGAGGGAAGCCACAACATTTGTATTTTTACCCCTTGATTACGTATATATCCGTCTGGCTTCGGAGACAGCACGTTATTATTTGACTGTAAGCTATTTAATGCTAGTAATGAGGAAAGGGAGTCCGAAATAATAATGATTAATAAAAATTAAACTTCTACTTCAGCGATGTCAATAATTTTGAGTGCTACCAGTTCAACTTGCGAGGTGGATTGGCCCAGTTACTAAAAGTGCCAGATCATCTGGGTTGTAGTGGATATGCGGGCCTCTCCAAGCAAAAGTATGTTCGACCAAGTAATCATATGCCAAGCCTAGCCCCAGGCCGGACTTGGGGAGTAGAATTTCCAAAACCCACTTCAGGTATTATCTGGGTTACCTTGAGGTGCTTCCGGGGCTTAGCGTCCCCGCGGCCCGGTCGTCCACCAGACCTCCTGGTTGCTGGACTGATCAACCAGGCTGTTGGACGCTGCTGCTCTCAGCCTGACGTATGAGTCACAGCCTGGTTGTTCAGGTATCCTTTGGAGGTGCTTATCCAGTTCTCTCTTGAACACTGAGGGGTTTGCCAGTTATGCCTCTTATGTGTAGTGGAAGCGTGTTGAACAGTCTGGGTGTGCATAATGACTTGATATTTAGGATATTCTGATCCGGATGTGTATAATGAATATATATTCATTTTATTTAGGATATTCAAGGAAGTATGCTGAATACTGTCTGGGAATAAAATTTGATTTTGTTCTAATTGCTGATTTAAATTAAGTGTCGCATTACTAGGAAACGATCGAGTTTTGCACTATCTACAGCTTATATTAAGAACATATTGCAATAATTAGTTTATAAGGGGATAGCGCGAACGCAGTCCCCTGCTAACAAAAATTTCGCACCCGAGTTAACCACATTTGGGTTAATCGCAAGGGTCAGCGCCGCCGGAGTGCAATGGCGAGCCTCGCCCTGGGAAAACCGCCTTCGTGATCACGGTGTCTCCTGTGCCAGGTAAGTATGAGTCTTCCGCCCTCCCCGCAGCCCCAACCACGATACGCTGCCTACCTATGTCGTGCAATACTAATATTATGGAAAACTGTTACGTTTACTTAATTAAACAAACTTTTGTTTATAACAATCTCATTTCTGTTTATGAATTGCTCAAAATTGTATTAAAAATATGTATATATATTGAATAACACTGAATTTTTAGGTAAAAGTTAGCCATTGGGGGTGGCTTGGAGGAGGGAAGAAGGTATCTGAAAACGCTTTTTTTACGAACGTGTTAATTGGCTATGGTATTGTAACCTATAATTAGAAAGAGAGATCGTGTCGTTTGTTATACTCAGCATATATACTTGTATCACGAGTTATTTGTTAATAACTTGTATAATTATGCTAGAATTAGTTTTTTTTAGTGGGAAGATAGTAGCTACAGATTTCCATATAAGATAAAGAAAACTGTTAATCGAGGACTAACTTATTTATTTAGACTACACCTAATCTTATCTTGAACAAACTCAAATTTACTGATTAATAATTAATTGTGTCGGGGGACAGGCAGCCAAAGTGTGTTTTTATACGTTAGGCTTATATCGAGGTTCCCCATAGGATGTAGCCCCACAACATGTTGACTAACTCCTGTGTTGGGAGTGGATATAATCCCATCCGTAACACCAGAGGTACACACAGGCTTATCTTCCCTTCTTGAAGTTATCTTGAGACGATTTCGGGGCTTAGCGTCCCCGAGGCCCGGTCCTCGACCAGGCCTCTTTTTTGTTACTCACCCTCCCCCCCCGGGAAGCAGCCAGTAGCAGCTGCCTAACTTCCAGGTACCTATTTACTGCTAGGTGAACAGACGCATCAGGGTGAAAGAAACTCTGTCGATTGTTTCCGTTTCCACCGGGGATCAAACCCGAAACCTTAGGACTATGAATCCAAAGTGCTGTTCATTCAGCTGTCAGGCCCCAGGCAGGGGTGACATCAGCAATATATAGGATTCTGGCAAACATTAGAACGTCGTTTAGAAACCTAAATCTGGGCACGTTTAAGGTAATCTACACAGCATTTGTTAGACCAGTACTGGCATATGCAGCACCTGATTGGAATCCACACCTTGTGAAACATAAAACTAAAATCGAAAATGTGCAGAGGTTTGTTTAAACTGTGGTGGCAATCATGACGTTAAATTCAAACAATGTCCTTCATACATTGCAGCAAAAACTATTAAGACTGTTCCCACCAACAACATGCAATACATTAATGCACTGAAGCAACCTAACTCGGTCCGTCATCTATCACTATCACCCACTCAACCACAACCTTTGCATGTTTCTGATATGTCTGTCACTAATCATCGTGCATCCCCAAGGTACAATCCTCTCCCACAAAACTTACAAATGAGTACAGGTCTTGTTGAAACGCTTGTCACTCGCATTGAAAATACACTGGAAAAGATACTGGACCGATTCCCGAATAAATTCTTCACCACCCAAGTATTCCAACCCATCTCCGGATCTGATCCAACACACACACACACACACACACACACACACACACACACACACACACACACACACACACACACACACACACACACACACACACACACACCCATTCACATCTACAGACAATGACATCCGACCCAACGCAACTTTTACAAAAATGTGAACATATCATGCTTGTACAATAAGTCGTCACCTCATAAATGGGTTCGAGATCGACCACAAGTAAAGTTTCTAAATTAAGCAACTGACACATGTGGAGAGCTAGTCACAATTGATATGTTTGTCCTGCAGACCGCCCCCCATGAATTTTGTAACTAGCTCATCAAGATTGTAACTTGTTTAGCTAGATGACCAGTCTCCGTGGTGTAGTGGTAAGACACTCGCCTGGCGTTCCGCAAGCGCTTTATCATGGGTTCGTATCCTGTCCGGGGAGGATTTACTGGGCGCAAATCCTTAACTGCAGCCTCTGTTTAACTCAACAGTAAAATGAGTACTTGGTTGTAAAAACGATTCTTCGCGGCGGGGATCGTATTCCAGGGACCTGCCCGAAACGCTACGCGTACTAGTGGCTGTACAAGAATGTAACAACTCTTGTATATCTCTCTCTCTCTCAAAAAAAGAAAAAAAAAAGAAAAAAAAGAAATGAATTGTGGGGTTCAGTCCCTGAGCCCTTTATGTGCCTCTGTAATCCTTTCCACTACCGCCCACAAGATGGGTATGGGGTGCATAATAAATGAACTAAACTAAACTAAAAAAAAATGCTTGTACTCTCATAAAACCAATGTAACTTCTTGTATATATATAAATAAATAAAATAAGATTAGGCTAAATAAATCAGTTAGTCCTCGATAAACATAGTTTTCTCTCTCTGTCTTATAAGGAAACTTGCAGCAACCATCTCACTAAAACTAATTCAAGCACAATTGTGCAAGTTATTAACAAATAACTTGTGATACAAGTATATATGCTGAGTATAACAAACGACACGATCTCCCTTTTAATTATATGTTACAATACCATAGCCAATTAACACGTTCGTAATAATAGCGTTTCCCAAGATGCCTTAGTCCCTCCTCAAAGCCACCTCAATGGCTAACTACTTAAAAATTCAGTGTCATTTATAGTTTTCAATATATATATATATATATATATATATATATATATATATATATATATATATATATATATATATATTACTAATATAATTTTGAGCAATTCATAAAATAAAATGAGACTTATAAAGAAAAGTTTGTTTAATTAAGTAAATTTTAAATTCTTCCATAATATTAGTATTGGCCGACATAGGTAGGCAGCGTATCGTGGTTGGTGCTGCGGGGAGGGCGGGAAAGTCATACTTACCTGGCACAGGAGACACCGTGATCACGAAGGCCGTTTTCCCAGGGCGAGGCTCGCCATTGCACTCCGGCGGCGCTGACCCTTGCGATTAACCCAAATGTGGTTAACTCGGGTGCGAAATTTTTGTTAGCAGGGGACTGCGTTCGCGCTATCCCCTTATAAACGAATATATCCAAGTTAATATAAGCTGTAGACAGTTCAAAACATGGTCGGCTCCTCGTAATGCGACACACAATTTAAATCGGTAATTAGAACAATATCAAATTTTATTCCTGGACCCTAGACAGTATTCTG
Source organism: Procambarus clarkii (assembly GCF_040958095.1). Classification (NCBI taxonomy): domain Eukaryota; kingdom Metazoa; phylum Arthropoda; class Malacostraca; order Decapoda; family Cambaridae; genus Procambarus; species Procambarus clarkii. The sequence continues at coordinate 38,515,398 of NC_091151.1, read as the reverse complement.
CATACTTACATCCTTGAATATGCTAAATATCAGGTCATTATACACATCCGGATTAGAATATGCTAAATATCAAGTCATTATACACACTCATATACCTGAAGTGGGTTTTGGAAATTCTACTTCCCAAGTCCGGCCTGGGGCTAGGCTTGGCTTATGATTACTTAGTCGAACAGACTTTTGCCTGGAGTGTCGGAAAACCCGACACCATTTACAAAATTAAATACAATATGCAGATAATATTGCTGCTGTTATATACACAAGTTAACCCATAGAAAATGTAGCCTGTAGTGGAATTTTCTGTCAATAGAAAACGGAATATCACTGCCACATCGTTATTAAATTCGTCAGCTATTTTGCTGGGAATTATTCTTAATACAGCAGTCTTTGGACTTTTAACATAATTAAGTTAATTTAAATGAGATGTATTTATCAGTACCAAAATAGAGTAAATGTGACCCTTCTATCACTTATTGACTTCTGGAGACAGAGAGCCAGGAAGTGAGTGGTGGGATAATTAGCCATTGTTGCTAGAGAGTCGAGGGAGTGAGTTCAGCTCCTATAATTCTTCCTTGGACGAACTGTTATGGAGATCAAATTAGTGTTTCTTCCATCATCAACACGCAGTCATCATCTAAACAAAGGAAGTGTCTTTCCGAGATCTTATCTAATGATTTCCAACCGGTAATGTCAGGTAGATAGGATTAATTATGGTTAGGACAGGAGAAAGCTACTTAAACCAGGTAATTAATCCTTGGTCCTTATCTTATAAATAATGTAACAAATGTTTCCTCTGATATGGCTGTCATATATATATAGAATTCCTGCTTTACAAGCTAGTGCCCTTTGACAGGTGTAGAAGAGGAAGCAGTACAGTTACTTGGTATACCAGTACATAGTGGATGCCAGTCTCAACTACGAGGATTATTTGGTGTCATCATCCTTGTTTATACCTGGCGGACTAAACCTGCTGTGCAATAAGATAAGGCCTCATACAATAAGCCTGCTGTGCAATAAGATAAGACCTCATACAATAAGCCTGCTGTGCAATAAGATAAGGCCTCATACAATAAGCCTGCTGTACAATAAGAACGACATGCTTCCGAGTAAAAGTCATAGCACAAGTCTTAGTTGAAGAGAACTTGAAGCCATGATTGGTGGCCCAAGATGACACAGCATCAATAGCAACGTAATATTGAGCTATAAATAGATCTCTTCCTTAAAAGTATCATTAGACGAGAACTCTTGTATGAATTTGAAGTAATCAGAATTGTATAAGCAGAAACTAGCTGATTGTTTCCAACGTTCACGACAATGAAATGTCAAACAAAAGATGTGTATGGGGCAAGTAACAAAATCAGCAGACTAATTGACGTTGTCATTGGTCGAATACGACTTGTTTACAAGTATCTCTGGCAGTTTGGCTTGTATAGGGATAATAATTCATTGTGTCTGGGGGGGGGGGAGGGGTGGGGTGACTTCACTATTTATCTTTGATAGCAATATAGGTGACTAGATGGCTATTTCCTTAACAGCACGTACTCCTATATGCTAATTCCCATGATCACCAAGCATACTTGAATCACACTAACATCCACTACAATATTGAACCACATATGGACTAACATCACAGCACCTCTCACTTCTGGCATAATCACTGAATGAGCAACTGATTGCTATCCTACCTTCCTGCCTACTATCCTACCTTAGTAAACATAGACAAAACACCATTGGACACAAAGAAACTAACCTTCAGACTACACAACGAAACAGCAATAAACAACCTCATAAATGAGCTTTGCCGTGTAAACTGAAAATATAAATTAAATAATACTCATAATATAAATTCATTAACTGATATCTTCCTCACCACAACCCTGAGCCTCTACAACAGTCTCACAAAACAAGTAACTGAAAAAAATTGCTCATAAATGTTGTTCTTAAAACAACTAGCAAGAAACATGAATATGGAAAAATATAGGATTGGCTTAGATACAAAAGAACTAGTAAAAAGATTTAAAAAACCAAAAGGAAATATGAAAAGCACATGACGAACCATCAACATTGTAGGAGCCAAGCAACACATGCATAACAAGCAGATCAAACTCTTTGCCCGAAACGCATTGCGTAATAGTGGCTTTAGGCATTGTATGTACTAGCTCTATCCATATATCAATCCATTAATGTAACATCACTTGTATGTATGTACCTTACCTGAATAAACATATTTATTTATTTATTCTTCAAAGATGGTTGTCGGAAAACCCGACACCATTTACTAATATTAAATAAAATAAGCAGATAATATTTCTGCTGTGTTGTATATATAAATTCACTCATAGAAGACGTAACACAGTGGAAATTTCCGTCAATAGAAAACGAGACATCATTGCCACATAGTGCTATAAATTCACCAGCTATTCTGTTGGGAATTAATTTGAATACCGTAGTCTTTGGACTTATTAATATCATAAAAATATCTCATTTGAATTAACTTAATTATCAGTAGCAAAATAGAGTAAATGTGACCTTTCAAGCAATTATTGACATCTGGACAGAGGAGCCAGGCGTCAGAGGTGGGAGAGAGGTCAGCAATTGTAAAACAACAGAGTCGCAGGAGCGAGTTCAGCTCCTATAATTCTCCATTGGAGAAGTGTTATAGAGTTCTAATTAGTGCTTCTACCATCATCAGCACGCAGTCGACATCTAAACGGGGGAAGTGTCTTTCCGAAATCCTTTCTAATCATTTCTGGCCAGTTAATGTTAGGTAGATAGGATTAATTCTGGTTAGAACATGAGGTAACGACTCAATCCAGGTAATTACTCCTTGGTTCTTATCGTATATAATATACAGTATTTTCTCTGATATAGCTGTCATTTATAGGATTCCGACTTTACAGCAAGTGTCCTTTTACCAGGTATAGAAGAGGAAGCAAGAATTAATCTTGGTACATCAGTACAGGGGTGGTAGATACTAGCCTCCCACGAGGATTATTTGGTGTCCTCATCCTTTGTTCATACCTGGTGGACTAAGCCTACCATACAATAAGATGAGGCCTCATAATTATTATTACTAATATATGTAGTTTAATACTGTAGTTTGATTAGCTGCATATATAAATTTAATATAAACGCCACCTAATGTGCAAGAAATCGATTTGTGAGAATATTGCAGAAATACAGTCCGCTAAACATCATACAAATTGCTATCGAAATATAAATTCTATATAAATTCATATAAATTAAATATAAATCTCACAGGTCGGTTCCCACAATGGTAATACACTGGTATCTGATTTAGAAAGTTACCGAATTTAATGGCTTCTTTTCATCAATTGGCATTAACCCTGTCAGACATATTAAAGAGACCTAGACACAGGTTACTACATACCTCACCGGCAGCTATCCTAACTCCCAACTCTTGTCAATCAGCTCCCCAAACATTATAACCAAAATTCACTCAAAATCAAATCTGGTGACATTGATGAAATACTAACCATAATATACAAAAGTGCTGCTCAAGTCCCTACACCAACCATAGCACTACATTTCAACAAATTTCTTTAGCGTCAAACTTTTTTTTATATCGTTAAAAAGTCAAGAGTAACACCAGTTCTAAAGGGGGGGGGGGGATACAGCTGATATAAACAATATCAAACTTACCAATATTATCAAACATATTTAACAAGATTATTTACAAACAGCTTATAAACTTAACATGCAAAGTTCAAGCCAGTTCGGCATCAGATCCCAATTAAGTACCAGTGATACCATTATTAGTTTGCTTGATTTAATCAACACAGTTGTTGACAAAAATGAGTTCCCAATTGGCTACTTCATTAATCTGAAAAAGGCTTTAGATACCGTGAATTATAATAACCTACGTAAACGTCAACATTATGGAATTAAAGGCCTTAATCTGAACTATACATAGCAGTTCGGGGCCTCGTAGCCTGGTGGATAGTGCGCAGGACTCGTAATTCTGTGGCGCGGGTTCGATTCCCGCACGAGGCAGAAACAAATGGGCAAAGTTTCTTTCACCCTGAATGCCCCTGTTACCTAGCAGTAAATAGGTACCTGGGAGTTAGTCAGCTGTCACGGGCTGCTTCCTGGGGGTGGAGGCCTGGTCGAGGACCGGGCCGCGGGGACACTAAAACCCCGAAATCATCTCAAGATAACCTCAAGATAACCATTTACCATAGGAATGCCACTAGGCAGATTCAAAATCGAACCCACACTCAAATATTGTAAAGAGCTAATTAAAAATAGTCTACTCTTGGATATCGACCAACAAACTGAAACTAAACGTAGAAAAGACCTACTACATATAATTTGGAAGCAAATCTTCGAATTAATTACACCTTTAGTGTAAATAGACAATTCAAAGATTTATGATAAAAGTGGGATAAAGTTCCTTGGCCTATACATAGACAAGAGACTTCAGTACGTATATTCAGCATATAACCAAGAGGGTATACTCTCAACAGCCAGAAATTATGTCCCAACTGTACTCTTATCATAGTATACTCCTCACAACTCTATCATTATCTAACTTATGGTATCTGTGCATAGGAATAGGGGGGCGGGGTGAACCACCACAAACTACCTCAAGCACATCATTAGCCAGCAAAAATCAACTATCAGAACTATGACAAATTCTGTCTTGAAACAACACAGCTCATCTGTTTATATTCCTGAACATGCTAAACACGCACACTCACCCCATATTTTATCTTGTCATACTTACACTTACAAAACTTTATTCCTAACTTCTAATCATAGATGTAATAGAACCAACGAGCATCACATCAGAAATAAATATCTCTTTGATATTCACAGTCAGACTGTGAAAAAATAGTTCCATATGCTGGGTCCAACTCCATAATAAATTATAAAAAATGTCCAACCTATACTTTACCTAAAGTAGAACAACGAAGTTCCTAATTTCATCTTCATAGTATCCCACCTTGCGCAATTAACTCAATGTCTTGTGCTACTAACTCATAGTATTTTACAATTTAGAAATACAACTTTATTTGTATAATATATTGTGTTTCTATGCTGATGTAAAAATTATGTGAATTCAAATTGTTACAATGTACCCATCATTTCATTTTTTTTTATTCACTATTGGATATTCCCATCCTGTGCTTAGCTTCTTATGTGTTTGTGGCTTTGCGAAAATGCAGAACCATTCACCAATGTATGTCCTCTCACAACCCGTTGTACCTTTTTTTTTGAGATATATACAAGAGTTGTTACATTCTTGTACAACCACTAGTACGCGTAGCGTTTCGGGCAGGTCCCTGGAATACGATCCCCGCCGCGAAGAATCGTTGTTACAACCAAGTACACATTTTACTGTTGAGTTAAACAGAGGCTACAGTTAAGGATTTGCGCCCAGTAAATCCTCCCCGGCCAGGATACGAACCCATGACAAAGCGCTCGCGGAACGCCAGGCGAGTCTCTTACCACTGCACCACGGAGACTTCTTGCGTAGATAAATAAATAAATCTGCTATAGTATACTAACAAGCCCGTTACACAACTGTGTAACCAAATAATTTTTTGTCCCTTGGTTTGTGTTATTTTCGTTGCTTATGCCTCCAAGGTATAAAATAAGGCTGTTATTACCTTCGAGCTTTGCTTCGGACATGTTAGTAAAGACGTCTTGAAGGTATTTGAAGGCTGCCGAATTTTTCCCCCTAGAGTTGTGACAATTTGCAGACGATGAGCACCGTTGTCGGAGGATCAATTGTTCACGAATTAGTTAGTGATCACTTTGCCATATTCAGTTCATACACTATCAATAATGTCAGACCCCTAAGCTTTGAAAAAAAATAATTAATATCCCTAAAAATTTACACATGCACTATAAATTCCGCATTTCCGAATGGTATAACACTTACTGCTTTACTACCGTCAACGCATTATATGAGGACCTGGTCACTGAAGTAACCGGTTTTTATGAGGACCTGGTCACTGAAGTAACCGCTTTTTATGAGGACCTGGTCACTGAAGTAACCGGTTTTTATGAGGACCTGGTCACTGAAGTAACCGCTTTTTATGAGGACCTGGTCACTGAAGTAACCGGTTTTTATAACAATATTGTAAAATCCACAAGACCCAAAACAGTGAGGAAGGGACAGAGGTGGTTCACTGACTCACGCCTTAAGCCCCTGCAGGACAGTTCTATTCCTAGCTGAGCAGTATAAAACACATTAAACAGCTGACACCCTCAACATATTTCTTATGGCCAGCCGAGAGTTTAGAGAGCTAAAGGAACAGTTTTTACAAGGCATCAAGCATGCAACATCCTCATCTCAAATGTGGAATAAAATTAAAAAGATTTCTCAAACTAGCAATCGTCAACTTGATCACCATTCACCTGTAGACTATGCCGACATGCTGCTTCAGCAATATGCAAGCACTGCCAGTATAAGCAGCCTGCCCCCTAGATGTGCAAAACTATCAGGCTAGTACCAAAATAAATCGTAACTTCAATATTGAAATTGCCCGTAGTGAAATAGGGCCTGATGATAACTATGACATAACCCCGTTTGAAATTAAAAATGCACTCAAGAAAGGTAAGGCTACCTCTCCTGGAGAGGATGGCATCACATACAACACCATGAGAGTACTTGCTGAGCTGCCAAATAGCCCTTTGCTAGAATTGTTTAATCAAAGTCTGTTTGATTAAACAGGGTGTCTTACCTGACCGCTGGACACAGGGACTCATAATACCCATACCTAAGCCTAATTCACAAAAATTCAGACCTATTTCTCTGACGTCGTGCATGTGTAAAGTTCTTGAGAGAATTATCCTCGACAGACTAATGTTTCAAATCAAGCCCCACCTTGCCCCTAAACTGTATGGTTTCCTTCCTGGAAGAAGCACACAAACTTGCTTTGCTGAGTATTTTATCAAAAGAGGGAACAAGCTCTCAGGCGGCATTTATTGATCTCCAAACTGCTTTTGATACAACAGAGAAATAATCTTAGAACAACTAGCCTCTTTTGGAGTTAAGAGAAGACTATTGACATGGCTCAGGGGTTACCTGAGTAACAGAACCGCCTCAGTCCTTTTCAAGGGGGTCAAAAGTAAACTTTGTGCACCATTTGAGTTGGGTACACCCCAGGGTGGAGTGCTGAGTCCTACACTGTTCAGTGTTCTGATGTACAAATTAACAATTGATATTCCCACACTACCTGACGAAGCCGTCATCTGTTATGTAGATGTCATAGGCATTGTTGCAAATTCCCAAACTAGACTGCAAGCTCTACTTGATTCACTCGCTGCTAAAAGCATTGAATGTGGTCTTGTTATCTCTATAACTAAATCCAGAGTTCTCCATCCCCAAGAGAAAACTCATGTCCCTATAACTTTCAAGGTCAACAACCTGAACATTGAAACGTGTAGGCAGCACAAATACCTTGGAGTTGGTATTAACAGTGACATTGTAAATGATCTACACCGTAGGTTAAAAGAAAGACTAAAACCATTGAAAACACTTACTGGTAAGAATATTGGTATCAATATTAAATATGCTAGACTATTCTATATGATGTTTGTTAGATCTCTCGTTGATTATAATGCTTTGCACTTAATTAATTTCCCCTCCTCTGTGTTGGACAAACTTGAAGTAGTACAGAATGAGGCCATGAGGATAATTCTTGGTGCCCCAAGATGCACAAGAATCATCAACATGAGGGAAGAACTGAAGCTTCCAACCATACTAGAGAGAATCATGCAAATCAACACGACCTTATGCCTTAAATTCATGAGACCCTACATCTCCTGCATTGCTCAGAGACAAATTATTTAGTGCTGTTAACACCCTATTGACTGGTGCCGACATACCAACTTTTATGATAATTGGCTGAGCAACAATGCCTACAATCTCATTAAACTTAACATTCCTTTTAAGTGCAATCTACCTGTCTATGATATTCCTCTTTATCTGTACCCCACCATTCAAGTATCATACACACCTGTCACCAAGAAAGATAATGAGAATCTTGCTCTTCTCAAAGCTGTCACACTCGAAACAATTGCCTCCTCCATCGAGAGTTTAAGATCTCGCGAGCACTGTGTCTACACCGACGGCTCAGTCCAATCCTCTACTGGACGGACTGCAGCAGCATGTAGGTTTTATAGAAATAATATTTGCACAAAGACTGTCAGTGTCAGGTTAAACAACTGGTTGACCTCCACACAAGCAGAACTAGCAGCATTACAACTAGCTATCAGTGCATTAAAAAACATTGGAGGAGGAATAATATTTTGTGATTCAAAGTTTGCTCTTCAAGCAATCGAAAACTTCTCCTGGAAGATTGACAGCAAGAACCTCATGCTACTAATTATAAATGACCTAATTGATGCACAGAGTAAAGGGTCTCGAATCTCCTTTGTATGGATACCTTCACACATAAATATAACCCATCATAATGAGACAGACATTGCAGCCAAATTAGCGTGTAACAAAGATGAAGATGAATTAGATCTAGGTATTCCCATCTCTGCTGTCAAAACTGTATTGGTCCAAACACTCAGGTCTAAAAGAGAAATTACTGGCTCCCAACGACCTGAAAGCACCAGTATAAAAAGCTATGATTTGTTCAAGTCTGAAACCTATATCTATGGGCAGCACAAAGCGTCCACCAGACTGTGCGACACAGTGGTTGCCAGGATCAGGTTGGGTTACCATTACCTGTGGCAGGTGGCTACAGGTGACGGATCTCCCAATCCTGAGCACTCCAGGTGCAAACTCTGTGAGCAAGAACTGCTGCATGATCTCCCACACTACATCATCGAATGCCCAGTTATTAGACCTTTCAGACTCGTTGGTATGAGGTACCTAGAACTTTGCAATTACTTCATTCACTCTCTTGTTCTTGAAGATATCATCATATTGCACCCAAAATTTGCCAGTGCAGGCTACTGAACATATGGCCCTGAATGACTAACTATCCTGCGAGATGGGGACTTTTAGTAACGCTGCTTCCTTATTCACTCTTGTGTTCATGATATTCTCACAGTGCACCCAGAGTTTGCCAGTGCAGACTACTGATCACATGCCTCTGAATGATTAACCATCCTGTGTGATGGGGATTTATATCATCACGTAGCTAGCTTTTTGACACACTGTACTCCTTTTCATATAGTCTAGGGTAGACGCACAAATGCAGATGTACCTAATTGTATTAATAAAATAAAAAAATCATAATAACGTGGTTGAAGATATGGTAACCAAACTACACATCTGAAGATGAAGAAGACGGTCCGTTCTGGACTATTTTCAAGTAGACTTGATAATGGTCCAGGACGGACCGAAACGTCGTCGTCTCTTCATCTTCTGATGTGTGGTTTGGTTCATTCGTGACAATGTACAGTACTTATTCTTCTCTAGTGATGATGTACAGTAGTTTTCTCGTCCCTCTAGTAGTTGGTTTCATTTAGCTCGTGGTGCTCAGTAATTGTTTTCCTCCCTTCTGTGTTGCTGTGCAGTAGTTGTTCGACAGCTTGTGGTGTTCTACAGTAATTGTTCTGCACCCTTCTGTTGTGTTATAGAGTAGTAGTTTTCCACCATCCTGTTGTGATGTAAAGCAGTTGTTCTCTACACTGCTGCTGTGTTCCACAGTTTTTGTTCTCCCTCCTGTGGTGTTGTACAGTACTTGTTCTCCCTCCTGTGGTGTTGTACAGTAGTTGTTCTCCCTCCTGTGTTGTACAGAAGTTGTTCTCTCTCCTGTGGGGCTGTACAGAAGTTCTCCCTCCTAGGGTGTTGTACTGTACAGTAGTTCTTCACCCCCCCCTGTGGTGTTGTATACTGTTCTTTTCCCTCCTGTGGTCGTGTTCAGCATATGTTCTCCAACCGCCTGTGTTGTTGTACAACAGTTCTTCTCCTTCCCTCTTGTGGAAAACAGATTATTTTTCTTCCTCGTGTGTTGTACATCTGTTGTTCTTTTATACAATAATTGTTCTCCTCTCTGCTGTGGTGTTGCACCATTACAGCATTTCACAGCTGCACAATTCACCAAGTCACCATAAACATTGCTTTGCACTTCACTGTACCTAGTGTCTAACAAGTCACCATAAATCACTACAAGTCTGCTCACCAGTTTGTCATCGATGTAAACCTCCCAGAAGTCGACCTTGAAGTAGTGTCTTACGAGACTTACACCTCAACGACTAACCATTAGTCGTTGAGGTGTAAGTCTCGTCCTAATCACACACTCAGACCTTGACAAAACATTCAGAAGAGTGCAAAAGACTTTGTGTAAATTATTTACATAAATTTCACAAATACACAAGTGTGGGATTTTACGTTAAAGATTTATAATAGTCGGTCAAGTTCATAAATCAAATACCGATATTAAAATGGATTAATCTGTTAACCGCGGGAGGGTCATGAAGGCCATCATATGTGTTCTGACCAACTAGCAATCATATTTTTGTCTTGAACACAAGTCAAGACAACAGTAAAAACACAATACACCTCTCAGTATATATATCGAGAGTGACTTAAGAGTGCTGCAGTCTTCCCTTATTACAGCCTCCAGCACGGCTGACAGACACCATCCCTCCTCGCTCTCGACGGTCAAGACACATCGCCACCTCCTTAGAGCCTCAACACTTGGCGAGGATCTAGAGACTTGAGTGTTGCTTCCCTGTCTCCTTGAGGTTGAGACGGGCCCCATATTGGCGCGACCTGATCCCCAAAAATGCATACGACGCAACATACGACATAAGCAAATATACGATACAAACAACATACATCGCATACAATGTGCACAACATGCCATACAATACATACAACCACCACATTGACCAAAGCTCAACCCCCCGTATGCATAACTAGGTGTGTACAACGTTTAGACCAAGATATACGCTATACACTACATAAGACACAACACAACGGACAAATGCTCGTTAATTCAGCCACCAAACTCCTATTGATGAATAAAAAACGGTTTACACACAACTCACGCAACCCATCCTCAGACAAAGTCCATTCCATCCAGCAGTCGACCCCAAGGACGCATTAAATTTTTTTAACATGCTGTTCATCCATAATAGGAATTTTCTCAAATATAAATTAATATTGTTATATATTAGCATACCAACAATACCCGGCCATGAGTTGCTGTGGCTCAGCAACCTTCCCCCGTCTCCCAGTCCTCCCCACTATTTCCCCCCCTACCCCGTTCCCTCGTCCTCCCAACCATTCTCCATTCCCCTCGTCCCACCATTCCCCACTCCCGTCCCCTCGTCCTCCCCACCATTCCCCACTCCCTCGTCTGATGATAAAAATGATCTGATATTCCCATCAGAAAATTGGGAACATCAAATGATCTGGGGCTAGACTCACGAAGAAGTTACACAAACACTTACGAACCTGTACATCTTTTCTCAATCTTTGGCAGCTTTGTTTACAATTATTAAACAGTTAATTAGCTCCAAAGCACCAGGAGGCTGTTTATAACAATAACAACAGTTGATTGGCAAGTTTTCATGCTTGTAAACTGTTTAATAAATGTAACCAAAGCCATTAAAGATTGAGGAAAGATGTACACGTTCGTAAGTACTTGCGTAACTGCTTCGTGAATCTGGCCCCAGATGTTCCCATCACTGAAATATAAGAAAAACAGTTCAAAATACGAAATGAAAAATAATGAAAAAATACAAAAATAAAATATACTCACGAAATGAACGATATGGTAAACAACACAGCTCAATTCCAAGGCAATGTCACACAAAATAATTAAATCAAAATTAAAATTGAAATTTATGAAAATAAAATTTATCAATGAAATCGGAAACATTGAAATGGAATCGTAACATATTTAGTATAGCGTGTGTTGGTCTTATGTGCAACAGATGGTGCTGTTTTTAAAAAACGCATGTTTTTACCTGTCACAGGGGTGGCATCTATATAGTAGATATATAAAAAGACGCGCTTATTCGAATGCAACGTTGTCAAAATTTCAAAGCAATCGGTAAAGAGGTTTCGAAGATTTCCCCCACATGAAAAACACAGTTTTTCAGAAAAAGCATTTTTTTTTTACCGTCACAGATGTGACATCTATATAGTATGTATATAAAAACCTGCTCGGATGCGAATGGAATATTGTGTGAAAATTTCAAAGCAATCGGTGAAGAACTTTCGGAGGTTAGCGGTTTATGCACAAAACGAACATTTTCATTTTTATTTATATAGATTGTGCATATTTAGCAGTGAAAACCGGTCGCACACGACTCTCAACTGATTTCGTTCGAATACTTCCGGAACAAGTGCTTCACTGACGAATTTTGTTCGAATCACAACGCTGTAAATGCTTCACCCACGTATTACAAATAATCGCCAACAGAACCTAAACACCTTATCGAACCAACGCTAAACTTTACATAGAAATTTAATATATAATACAAATTTTTAATAGAAAGTGTGTTAAAATTAATGAATGCGTCGGGTAGAGGCGGGAACGGCTGCCGCATTAACGAGCCTGGCCTGAAAACGTGTTGAGGGAAATGGGTTTCATAGATGGGTTTAGGGAGGTTGTTCTTGTTCCTGTTATTATCGTCGAAGGGTTTCCGAGCTTTGAGTAATTTATTATCAGAATGTGTGTTGAATTTTAGCCCAAGACAAAGAGAGACGTAACTTCGCCCGGACAGTCATGTCCCATTTCTGTACATTTTCCTTAAATTTGACGTTTCGGTAGTTTTATTGTCGGGGGAAGAGGGGGGGGGGTGTATAAATAAAATGAAAAGCCACAAGTGAAGGAAATCATTTAAAAATGGGAAATGAGTTATATTAATGACGTAAGTTTTCTTACCTTAATTCCACTCACAATGACTCCTTAACTGTCCGCCTTGCCGATACGATTCTCTAAAATGTCTCCTGTTAAGCCTGACAGCTGAATGGTCGGTGCTCGGGATTCGTAGTCCTGAGGTTCCGGGTTCGATCCCCGGTGGAGGCGGAAACAAATGGGCAGAGTTTCTTTCACCCTGATGCCCTTCTTACCTAGCAGTAAATAGGTAGATTGGGAGTTACAGATGCTACGGGCTGCTTCCTGGGGGCGTGTAACAAAAAGGAGGCCTGGTCGAGGACCGGGCCGCGGGGACGCTAAGCCCCGAAATTATCTCGAGATAACCTCAAGATAGCCGGAAGGTTTTGTTTCTTGTATAGGATCCAGCAGCCGTGAGGCAACAGTTAAGAAGAGACCTCGTGTTCAGTACTTGTGATCCCTCGACAACTACCACTGTATCGTAGTGGCAGAGTCTATCAACGGTAAATGATAGACCTACCTTGAGATGGTTTCGGGGCTTAGCGTCCCCGCGGCCCGGTCCTCGACCACACTTTCAGGCCTTCCACAGACTGGAAGGTCAGGCTCTGTTGCTACATGAAGGGCTGTGCAGGTAAGAGGTTTTGTGTTCATGGCATAGATGCAGGTCTTGGTTATCTCCTGATATAAAGTCACTGTTTATGGAGCGTCGTAACTTTATTGGCAATATCTGAGGGTGGTGATGACGTGTATTTCTTACAATAAAAATGTTAACATTTTTATCATGATAACATGTAATATTATCTCCCTCCTGGTTCCTCACCACCTTGGCTGTTATCTAAGCATTAAACAGCCTCGTGAAGGCCGACAGAATGGGTAGTATGATTCCTAACATTAACATTTTTCGTATATACAAATTCGAGCTCGAAGTCAATTTTTTTCCATTTTTAAATATGAAGATGACCTCGGTAAAAAGAAAATTTACATAACTATAATCCATTATAGCAGCGGGTCACAGGATAAGTAAGTGTGCACAGTAAGCAAGTGTTGTGCACAGTAAGCAAGTGTTGTGCACAGTAAGCAAGTGTTGTGCACAGTAAGCAAGTGTTGTGCACAGTAAGCAAGTGTTGTGCACAGTAAGTAAGTGTTGTGCACAGTAAGCAAGTGTTGTGCACAGTAAGCAAGTGTTGTGCACAGTAAGCAAGTGTTGTGCACAGTAAGCAAGTGTTGTGCACAGTAAGTAAGTGTTGATGGCAGCAGCAGCCACTCATTGAAGAGGAAGGTGGAGAGGGCAGGGGTATGGAGGCAGAGTGGTTGTGTCTGTTTAACCCAGCAGAGTCCCACTCCACACACGCCGGACCACCGCGCCACACAACACGCAGCGCCTCGGTCGAAGATACCCACGCCTGGCTTCTTGGTAAATATAGTTTATCTTGGTTATCTTCATCACCACCATATCCCCCCACCAAAGTAATCCCCCAAACAATGTTCAGCACTAACAGCTCCTTGGAGCAGTTGTGACTTGAAAAGGAAAAACCCACATTATTTATGTAATTGAATTGTGATTTGTCTAGGAGTGTTGACCCCATTCCTGCTCGAGAAGAGACAGCCGAGGCCGCGGGTCTGAACATAACGTAGTTAAGTAAGCCTTACCTTAAGCACCCTCCGAGGGACGACCTTTTACTGAGCTGTTGAGGTTTTGTGTTGTAAAGTGTTCCCTCGTGTTGGGACATTGTCTCTACACTTTAGTTTTTAGTTTATCGTTCCATTACGCCTTGTGCAAGTTTTTATACTGAGATTTGTTGTTTTAACTTAACATAGTGGGCGCTTCCCTCCCACAGCAGCGGTGTCCTCTTCCCTCCCGCAGCAGCAGTGACCTCCCACAGCAGCAGTGACCTCCCACAGCAACAGTGACCTCCCACAGCAGCAGTGACCTCCCACAGCAGCAGTGACCTCCCGCAGCAGCAGAGGACGCAGACATGGTTCACGTGGGAGTTCTCTCACTGCTGGGGCTGGCGGCCATGTTCCTGGCAGGCAAGTTACCTACATTGTTTCCCTTCTCTCAGTGTTTAATGGTGTAGTATACTCTTATGGCTTTGTAATGGTGTAGTATACTCTTATGGCTTTGTAATGGTGTAGTATACTCTTATGGCTTTGTAATGGTGTAGTATACTCTTATGGCTATGTAATGAGGTAGTATTCCCTAAAGGCTTTGTAATGGGGTCGTATATACTCTTAAGGCTTTGTAATGGGGTCGTATATACTCTTAAGGCATTGTAATGGGGTGGTATATTCTTAAGGCTTTGTAATGGGGTAGTATACCCTAAAGGCTTTATTATGGGGTAGTATACTCCTAAGGCTTTGTAATGAAGTAGTATACTCCCAAGGCTTTGTAATGGGGTAGTATACTATTAAGGCTTTAGTGTTTTGATAATTGTTGGTTTGTTTGTTTATATTTGTTAATGTGAGGCATATTGTGTTGATTGTTACTCGCCCAGTTGTTCCTGAGGGTCGAGATCTAGCTCCTGGGCCCTGATGTTGCACTCCCCCAGTTGTTTCTGTGGGTTAAGCTGTAGCTCCTGAAACCTGCTGTTCAAGGTGACAGACGGACGGTACCTCTCCATTTATTTATTGACATTATATATAAATATAAAATATATATATATATATATATATATATATATATATATATATATTGGTGTATACTGGCAGCAGGTTTTCTTTCAAACATGTTTCATTGAATATGACCGCATATTCTGCGTTTATTATTTTCTGGTTTAGGGCTTCTATCCCTCTAACTATTTTCTTAGCATCAGGGCTTAATTGGAATATGAGTTCTCCAAAACTCATTTTCGTACTTTTAAGGTGAAGAAAAGAAGTGATTTACTATAGAGTGTATTACACTTATTTGTATAATTTGCACGACGTTTCGAACCTCCATGGTTCATTCTCAAGTGAACAGATCTTACAATACTAGTTGATTTTATACCCGCATTAGGTCAGGTGATAATACAATGAAGGTGAAAACATGGGGGGATACATAAGGGATAAACATAGGGGCTGCAGAAGGCTTATTGGCCCATACGAGGCATCTCCTATCTAAACACAAAGATTAATCCAGTGTAATTGGCCTGTTATGTTGGACATTGTCTTCTGTGTTGGCATCGATATGTTCTTGTCTTGTCCTTACTAGTAAGGACAAGACAAATAAGGACAAATAAGCCTTCTGCAGCCCCTATGTTTATCCCTTATGTATCCCCCCATGTTTTCACCTTCATTGTATTATCACCTGACCTAATGCGGGTATAAAATCAACTAGTATTGTAAGATCTGTTCACTTGAGAATGAACCATGGAGGTTCGAAACGTCGTGCAAATTATACAAATAAGTGTAATACACTCTATAGTAAATCACTTCTTTTCTTCACCTTAAAAGTACGAAAATGAGTTTTGGAGAACTCATATTTCAATTAAGCCCTGATGCTAAGAAAATAGAGGGATAGAAGCCCTAAACCAGAAAATAATAAACACAGAATATGCGGTCATATTCAATGAAACATATATATATATATATATATATATATATATATATATGGTTGAGTGGATATATATATATATATATATATATATATATATATATATATATATATATATATATATATATATTATTAAATATGACCGAAAAAGTAAGATTAATAATTCTAACACGAATTTTCTCTATCTTTCTTATGTTTCTTTTCAGAGATAAGATAGATAAAATTCGTGTTAGAATTATTAATCTTACTTTTTCGGTCATATTTAATAATATATGTCTACAGGAAAGACTGCTACCAAAATATACTAATAAATAAATATATATATATATATATATATATATATATATATATATATATATATATATATATATATATATGACAATGTCAGACCACGGAGGAAAAATGAAACAGGAATTTCCTTAAGTACTTTCGTATATTAATACATCTTCAGAAGGAGTCCTTCTGAAGATGTATTAATATACGAAAGTACTTAAGGAAATTCCTGTTTCATTTTTCCTCCGTGGTCTGACATTGTCACATTTTTAATCACGTGTTTTTTTCGTGATATACACATATATATATATATATATATATATATATATATATATATATATATATATATATATATATATTATATATATATATATATATATATATATATATATATATATATATATATATATATATATAATTATTATAAATAATAGTAATAATTTAATATAATATATATATAATACACACACACATAAGAAACCCTACCTGCAGTAGATTCGAACCCAGAGAGACAGCTGTTCGCGCAGCTTGACATAACTGGTACACCTTAACCGATTACACCAACTCAGACCCTTCAAAAGGAATGGAAATTCCGAGGTATTTACCCCAAATATCTCTATTCCTCGAGGGAACCAGAGCAGTTTTTTTTTATTTTCTACCACAGACGTGGCCACACATTTACAATGCTAACCAACATATATACATTTTCTTCTGTCCTCCATGGACAGGGTTAGAGATGTGTTAAACATATATTTCAAGGGTTTATTGAACACTCAACCACTGAAGGTGATTCGGTGCTTTTAAAATGCTAAGCTAACCTACATACGTAAATACATAGATACACAGATTTATGTATGCCTTACATAAAGTGTTCGATGTGTCTTTTACATAGTGTCATTAATGTACATTTACAAAGGTGAAATGTAGTTCTGATCAGCTTCCATATATACTTTATACCCATACATATACACACACACACACATATACATATATACACACACATGCATTCACATACATTTAGCTCACACTAGTTTCTTTATCAGCTATCTCACCCTGTCAGAGTAAACCAGAGCAGTGTATGGTCAAATCACGTTTTTCATCAAGCAACTGCATTACAGGGAGAACTCGTGTGTCTATTCACGACATGAATAGAGTATAATGAATAGAGTATAGTCGTGAATAATCACGACATGATTACGGGAGGCGACCCGTAATTTCACTTAATTAACGCAGGAAGCTTTCCACAACCACTGGGGGACCTTCCTTAATTCCTATTCAGTCAGTTCTATCAGTGACGGATGACTACAGAATATGACGATGCACGTGGATCACACAAACAGTCTTTTGCCTCTGTAGATCACGTGGTCACGACTCTACTTGTGAGTTATAGTTGTGAGAATAGAAACGTAAAGATTTCAATATCTTCGAAGAAGTGGCTTGTAGTGTCCAACACTGTCAAATGCAAAGTAATAAAGATGGGAACTGGGCAAAGGAGATCTAATACATGACACAGAATGCAACAGGGAAAAATGTTTATTTTCAGAGAAAAAGAACTGTTGATAAATGAAATACTAAACTATCTTCTGATGCACAGATCAACTTAATAAATCAACTGCATGTGCGAGGTGGTTCATTTCTGAAATTAAGGACACTAGCATAGCGGGCACATGTTGACCAAACCACACACTAGAAGATAAAGAGACGACGACATTTCGGTCCGTCATGGACCATTATCAAGTCGATTGTGATAATGGTCGATAATCACAATCGACTTGTTAATGGTCCAGGATGGACCGTAACGTCGTCGTCTCCTCATCTTCTAGTGTGTGTGGTTTGGTCAACATTTCTTCGACCACGTTATTGTGACTCTAAATCTGCAAAGAGGACACATGTCAAATACGAAGTAAAGCTGGACACAGTCCGAAGGAATCAAATGTGTCCCAGGGTCGAGATACACGAGCGTAGACGTAAAGTTATAAGAATTAATCTTCATCTGCGGAAAGGTAAACACGGTAGACGTAATCACGACATATAAAATGTCAGTTTACAAGCTGGACAGAGGTAGAGTATTTACAATAGGATGTGCACGAACAAAAAAATAGGTAAAACTAAGTACTTAAATGAATTACATGAATATCTTAATTATTTTTGTCAGGGTTAGAATAAGAAAGAATAAGGATCAGGTAAGAAAAGATGTAGTGGAGGTCGACTTCTCCATCGACTTATTAATATGTAGATCTGACATCCCACAAAGGTTCGAAAAGCAGCTTAGTAATCGATTGAAGGATTGGAAGCGGGATCACAAGAGTTGGAGCTAGTGCCACAAACACAGCTAGGCAAGTATACACATGATTTAAACCATCGTACTAAGGATGCTTCTCTCTCTCTCTCCCGGCAGGAACGGAGGCAAGGTGCAGCTCCACTTCACAGATCGAGTGTCACGCGAACACTCAGTGCATCGCCATCACCTCTGTGTGTGACTCCGGAAAACAGTGTAGCGACGGCTCCGACGAGGACCCCTACGTCTGTGAGGTACTTAATTGTTTGCAAGTGCTTCTGGTACAGCTGTTCCATGATCAGTCAGTGGTATGGACGGTTTGTGCTGTATCACACTTGTCTTCTGTGTTGGTTATCTAGCCAACTCCTGCTCTGGTCACCTAGTACTGTAATGATATCTTTTTCACCTGACATTCGTCAAAATATTTTCCTGTATTATGACAGTTGTCTAAAATATACAGCATGAAATCGGTCTAATTTAACGAGTGTGATTCTCTATCGGGCAATGGCAAGGATTTTCTTGATGGAGTCATTAGCTTCCTCATGTCTTGCAATCCTTTCCTATGATTTACCACACGTCAGGTCATGGTAGCCGTATTGGTTTCCCGATGCACCTGTGTTCGGTGGTGCTAGGGGCGTCAAGGTGAAGCTACACCAATATTAAGTCATGGGTAAATTGACTTCTGTAGGTGTAGTTAGGAAAGACAAATAAAAAAGTAAAAAAAATCCCATCATAAGGCATTTTTCTTGCGAGGAGGAAGGATTTGTTCATCTTGGATGCATTTTCAAGCATTGTCAATGCAATCTTTTTCCACCATGAGACTATTCCAGCGAGCCAAACGAGTCGCTTATGGTCTTTGGTAGCATCTTCTCTACTAATTTTCCGCAACAATACGCAAGGGTAAGAATGTCGGTAGTGCTACTTATGTTATGTGCATGTTTGTGTATCCATCGAAGTTTGACCGGTTTGGCCACAATACGAGGTTACCGAGATTATATATATATATATATATATATATATATATATATATATATATATATATATATATATATATATATATATATATATATATATATATATATATATATATATGTCGTACCTAGTAGCCAGAACGCACTTCTCAGCCTACTATGCAAGGCCCGATTTGCCTAATAAGCCAAGTTTTCATGAATTAATATATTTTCTATAATTTTGTTCTTATCAAATGATGAAGCTACTCATTTCATTATGTATGAGGTCAATTTTTTTATTGGAGTTAAAATTAACGTAGATATATGACCAAACCTAACCAACCCTACCTAATCTAACCTATCTTTATGTTTTAGGTTAGGTTAGGTAGCCAAAAAAGATAGGTTAGGGTAGGTTAGGTAGTCGAAAAACAATTAATTCATGAAAACTTGGCTTATTAGGCAAATCAGGCCTTGCATAGTAGGCAGATAAGTGCGTTCTGGCTACTAGGTACGACATATATATATATATATATATATATAATATATATATATATATATATATATATATATATATATATATATATATATATATATATATATATATATATATATATATATATATAAGCCTATACTTGCATAAACCACAAGTGAAGATTAACAATCTTTGGACAATACCCACCAGTGGGACTCGAACCCAGAAAGCACAACTACCTTCCAGTAGCTGCCATAACTAGTACGCTTTAACCCACTACACCATCAGTACGTGTACGCTTTACACCCACTACACTACTTCTTTTGTAGGGTCTGATGGTGTAGTGGGTTAAAGCGTACTAGTTATGGCAGCTACTGGAAGGTAGTTGTGCTTTCTGGGTTCGAGTCCCACTGGTGGGCGTTGTCCAAAGATTGTTAATCTTCACTTGTGGTTTATGCAAGTATAGGCTTATAGCATGGACACGAGTTCTCTCACATTGACAGTGGCTTGATGAAAAACGCAGACTAACCTCACACTTATCTGGTGCCCTCGGGAAGTGGAGATATTTGAGATGTATATATATCTCGAAGTCTCTACTTCTTTTGTAGGGTCTGATGGTGTAGTGGGTTAAAGCGTATTAGTTATGGCAGCTACTGGAAGGTAGTTGTGCTTTCTGGGTTCGAGTCCCACTGGTGGGTGTTGTCCAAAGATTGTTAATCTTCACTTGTGGTTTATGCAAGTATAGGCTTATAGCATGGACACGAGTTCTCTCACATTGACAGTGGCTTGATGAAAAACGCAGACTAACCTCACACTTATCTGGTGCCCTCGGGAAGTGGAGATATTTGAGATGTATATATATCTCGAATTCTCTACTTCTTTTGTAGGGTCTGATGGTGTAGTGGGTTAAAGCGTACTAGTTTTGGCAGCTACTGGAAGGTAGTTGTGCTTTCTGGGTTCGAGTCCCACTGGTGGGTGTTGTCCAAAGATTGTTAATCTTCACTTGTGGTTTATGCAAGTATAGGCTTATATATATATATATATATATATATATATATATATATATATATATATATATATATATATATATATGTCGTACCTAGTAGCCAGAACGCACTTCTCAGCCTACTATGCAAGGCCCGATTTGCCTAATAAGCCAAGTTTTCCTGAATTAATATATTTTCTCTAATTTTTTTCTTATGAAATGATAGAGCTACCCATTTCATTATGTATGAGGTCAATTTTTTTTTATTGGAGGTAAAATTAACGTAGATATATGACAAAACTTAACCAACCCTACCTAACCTATCTTTATAGGTTAGGTTCGGTTAGGTAGCCGAAAAAGTTAGGTTAGGTTAGGTTAGGTAGGTTAGGTAGTCGAAAAACAATTAATTCATGAAAACTTGGCTTATTAGGCAAATCGGGCCTTGCATAGTAGGCTGAGAAGTGCGCTCTGGCTACTAGGTACGACATATATATATATATATATATATATATATATATATATATATATATATATATATATATATATATATATATATATATATATATATATATATAATAACTTTTAGACACCCGAACCCACCAGGAGACTTGAACCCTGGCCATCAAGATGGAAGATGGCAGGTACGCACTTAATCCACTACACCATACTCAGAGCCTTAAAAGAGGTGGGAGTTCCGGAGTATTTGAACCCCCAGATACCCCCTCCCTCCCAAGACCACTAGAGATAGTGAGGGATTACTGAAGTTTTCCATCAAACCCTGTTATATGGGAGAACACGGTGTCCATGCTTAATGCACACACTTGCTTAAACCACAAGTTTGAAGTTTACAGCTTTTAGACACCCAAACTCACCAGGAGACTCGAACCATGGCTATCAAGATGGCTGGTACACACTTAATCCACTACACCATACTTGGAGCCTTAAGAGGTGGGAGGTCCGGAGTATTTGAACCCCCAGATACCCCCCCCCCCCTCCAAAGACCACTAGAGACTTCAAACTTCAATCCCTCACTGCCCAAACTTGTGGTTTCTCAGAGAAGAAAATAAATAGTACTCAGAGAAGACCTTGTGGATCCTCACTGAACACTTTGATATTTTCTTCTCCTACCACCTCTATTCTTTTGGTATATGTGTATATACAGTATATCTAACTTTATTTTAAAATTTCATTACACAAAAAGGGTTACAACACTGGCTACATGCAGGGTACAAGGCTACTTGTCATAAGTTGTAGAGCTCCTCTAGCTCCTCAGATGGCAGGTAGGAACCATGAATGCAGTGAGCATTTCCTCTCTGGATCGCCACACTAAGACGCTGAAAGAGAAAACTGGCAGCTCTAGGGTCTCTAGTTGTTTCAATTAGCTTAGACCCCAACTCCTTCAAAAAACTACCAGCACTTTTACCCCAGTCACCAAGTGTCTCTAAGGCAATGGGAACAAAATTGTAGTGGTGATCAAGTCTCCGTATTTACGTGACTTGGCTGTTTCCCGGTGATTGGCAACACCTCCTGCCTGTGCAGCACTGAAGTTAACATAGGGGGTTGGCTAAGGTTGAAACGCAAGTGAAGTCCCACACCAACTGTCTACTACTCTTCCAGGGGTTCACCGTGATCCTGCCTGGGCGACCGATAGGCTCATCAGAGTTGTGGGGCATTAGGTAACGGGGCTCTCTCTCTGCTGGACAACCGGCCGTGGTAAGGCTTCTCTTGATAATGTCATTAGCCTCGCTAATGTCGAGCCGCCTGCTATCGTTGTACCTATCGATGATTTCTGTGTTGTTTGTTAAGATTTCTCTGGTGATGGTCTGGTTGTGAGAGGAGATTATATGTTCCTTGATGGAGCCCTGTTGTTTATGCATTGTTAATCACCTGGAAAGAGACGTTGTTGTCTTGCCTATATACCGAGTTCTTCGGGGCTTACAGTCCCCAAGTCTATGCATTCAAATGCCCACTTGGGGACAGACTGACGCGCTTCATTGCTGATGTACGAGAAAAGATTGTTCAAATATATTGCATGCACATCCGGTACATCGTCCACCTTCTTTTACAGAACCATCGGTATAGCACTGATACACATCGTTACCCCATAACCTGGGTACTCTCAGTGATGCTGCGCAGTTTAAACTGTTATAATAATGTAGAGTGTACACTATCTTGGGTGTAATTACAAAATCAACTAATAGATCCCAGTTATCCCTTGGATTAATTGGTTGACCAATCATTGAGTTGGATACATATTTGATATTTTGATGGAGTTGGCTACCTTGTAAAATCATGCATAATGAGATTTCGCTATTCTTCTATAGACCTCAGGTGAGTGCAGCATATTAGAAAGTTTAATTTGAAACTTCATGTGTTGTGTTGATCTACTCAATGCCGTCACGCCGAAAACTCTGCTAATGAACAAAATTCTCTCACTTATGGTAGGGAATTTTAACTCTGCTCTCATATTAACTATTCTCGTGGACTTTGGAGCCCCAAAGATGAGACGCATAGCTTCAATTTTCAACGTTTCAAGAGATTTTAGCTTTTTGTCTGTATACAGTGTGATATGTAGAGCATTGTAGTCAATCACAGAGCGTATAAATGATACATAGAACTTTGTAACAAGTCTCAAGTTAATTCAATGATTGACACCAACAAGGACTCGCAAGTTTTTACGAGGTGTATAAACCGTGGTGAATGAGGTGTAGGAATACCGAAGAGCCTTGCCTCATCCCCCGCAAATAAAACTAGGTGAATACTAGGTAATAACCTGGGTTTGTGTTAAGGAGGATACAAGTAAACTGGGTATACGTTAACGAAAAGGACACTGATGTTCCTGGGTACTGGTGTATGTGGGTATACACTAACAAGAGCACTGACATACATGGATATGCACTAACAAGGACACTGGCATACCTGGGTATGCACTAACAAGGGCACTGGCATACCTGGGTATGCACTAACAAGGGCACTGGCATACCTGGGTATGCACTAACAAGGGCACTGACATACATGGATATGCACTAACAAGGACACTGGCATACCTGGGTATGCACTAACAAGGGCACTGGCATACCTGGGTATGCACTAACAAGGGCACTGGCATACCTGGGTATGCACTAACAAGGGCACTGGCATACCTGGGTATGCACTAACAAGGGCACTGGCATACCTGGGTATGCACTAACAAGGGCACTGACATACATGGATATGCACTAACAAGGGCACTGGCATACCTGGGTATGCACTAACAAGGGCACTGGCATACCTGGGTATGCACTAACAAGGGCACTGGCATACCTGGGTATGCACTAACAAGGGCACTGGCATACCTGGGTATGCACTAACAAGGGCACTGGCATACCTGGGTATGCACTAACAAGGGCACTGGCATACCTGGGTATGCACTAACAAGGGCACTGGCATACCTGGGTATGCACTAACAAGGGCACTGGCATACCTGGGTATTCACTTACAGGGGCACTGGCATACCTGGGTATGCACAAACAAGGGGACTGGCATATATGGGTATGCACTAACAAGGGCACTGACATACCTGGGTATGCACTAACAGGGGCACTGGCATACCTGGGTATGCACAAACAAGGGGACTGGCATACCTAGGTATGCACAAACAAGGACACTGACATACCTGGGTATGCACAAACAAGGACACTGGCATACCTGGGTATGCACAAACAAGGACACTGGCATACCTGGGTATGCACAAACAAGGGCACTGGCATACCTAGGTATGCACAAACAAGGACACTGGCATACCTGGGTATGCACAAACAAGGACACTGGCATACCTGGGTATGCACAAACAAGGGCACTGGCATACCTGGGTATGCACAAACAAGGACACTGGCATACCTGGGTATGCACAAACAAGGACACTGGCATACCTGGGTATGCACAAACAAGGACACTGACATACCTGGGTATGCACAAACAAGGACACTGACATACCTGGGTATGCACAAACAAGGACACTGACATACCTAGGTATGCACAAACAAGGACACTGACATACCTGGGTATGCACAAACAAGGACACTGGCATACCTGGGTATGCACAAACAAGGACACTGGCATACCTGGGTATGCACAAACAAGGGCACTGGCATACCTAGGTATGCACAAACAAGGACACTGGCATACCTGGGTATGCACAAACAAGGACACTGGCATACCTGGGTATGCACAAACAAGGGCACTGGCATACCTGGGTATGCACAAACAAGGGCACTGGCATACCTGGGTATGCACAAACAAGGGCACTGGCATACCTGGGTATGCACAAACAAGGGCACTGGCATACCTGGGTATGCACAAACAAGGGCACTGGCATACCTGGGTATGCACAAACAAGGACACGGGCGTGCCGGGGTGTGCACTAACAGGGGCACGGGCGTGCCGGGGTGTGCACTAACAGGGGCACGGGCGTGCCGCGGTGTGCATTAACAAGGACACTGGGCGGGGGGGGGGTACATGGGTATGGGTGGCCGGGATTTGGATTAATTAAAGTTGCTTGAACAGCTTCCCTCAACTATCAGCTGTTGTGACTAGTTATAATAATAACCTCTTGTGTTTGTGTGTTATAGACCTGGACGAGAAAGAGCCCACAGTGTAGCGTCGGACAGATATACTGTGGCGGCTGTCGCTTGATAGCTGATGCTTGTAAAAGGTCAGACTGTAACCCCCGGTTAAATCCTCGTATGTGTGAGGTGAGTGTTGGTTCAGTATCTTGTGTTCCTCTAAGAATGAGATTAATTTAATGAAGGTTATAATTTTTGGGTCAATTTGGGTTTACATCAATCTATAACGAGTATTCTAAATTTATATGAAATATTTAATTTTCACGTAATCTCTCTCTCTCTCATATATATATATATATATATATATATATATATATATATATATATATATATATATATGTTGTACCTATAGTAGCCAGAACGTCGTATTTGGCCTAATATGCAAGGCCCGATTTGCCTAACAAGCCAAGTTTTCCTGAATTTGTATATTTTTCCAAATTTTTTCTTATGAAATGATAAATCTGCCCATTTCATTGTGCATAAGTTAATTTGTTTAAATTTGAGTTAAAACTAACGTAGATATTTAACCGAAACTAACCAACCCTACTTAACCTAACCTATCTTAACCTAACCGGGGAGCCGGTCGGCCGAGCGGACTGCACGCTGCACTTGTGGTCCTGTGATTCCGGGTTCGATCCCGGGTGCCGGCGAGAAACAATGGGCAGAGTTTCTTTCACCCTATGCCCCTGTTACCTAGCAGTAAAATAGGTACCTGGGTGTTAGCTGTCACGGGCTGCTTCCTGGGGGATAAAGCCTGGTCGAGGACCGGGCCGCGGGGACACTAAAGCCCTGAAATCATCTCAAGATAACCTCAAGATAACCTAAACTATCACAACTAAGTCAATAAATTTTGGCCTTAATATAAAATAATAATAATAATTCAAATAAAGTATTTGGAAAAAAAATTATTGAAAATAACGAAAATCACTCGGCCTATTAGACAAATTGGACCTTGTATAATAGGTTGAAAAGTGCGTTCTGGCTACTAGGCACGACATATATTTATATATAATATATTTATAAATAAATGTATAAATATATATATATATATATATATATATATATATATATATATATATATATATATATATATATCGCCTCATTCTTTGGGGCACACGTGAGGAACACAAATGCGAACAAGCCTGAATGGTCCCCAGGACTATATGTAACTGAAAACTCACACCCCAGAAGTGACTCGAACCCATACTGCCAGGAGCAACGCAACTGGTATATACAGGACGCCTTAATCCGCTTGACCATCATGACTGGACAAGTTGCATATAGTTGCATATTGCATATAGTCCTGGGGACCATTTGGGCTTGTTCGCATTTGTGTTCCTCACGTGTGCCCCAAAGAATGAGGTGATTTGATAAAATGCTATGCCCAAGATTACCATCCGAGTGCTGGCGGGGAAGTGGTTCAAAGAACTTCGGCTATCACTTCCTTATGTCCGGTCGTGATGGTCAAGCGGATTAAGGCGTCCTGTATATACCAGTTGCGTTGCTCCTGGCAGTATGGGTTCGAGTCACTTCTGGGGTGTGAGTTTTCAGTTGCATATAGTCCTGGGGACCATTCAGGCTTGTTTGCATTTGTGTTCCTCACGTGTGCCCCAAAGAATGAGGTGATTTGATAAAATGCTATGCCCAAGATATATATATATATATATATATATATATATATATATATATATATATATATATATATATATATATATATATATATATATATATATGTCGTACCTAATAGCCAGAACGCACTTCTCAGCCTACTATTCAAGGCCCGATTTGCCTAATAAGCCAAGTTTTCATGAATTAATGTTTTTTCGTCTACCTAACCTACCTAACCTAACCTAACCTAGCTTTTTTGGCTACCTAACCTAACCTTACTTATAAATATAGGTTAGGTTAGGTTAGGTAGGGTTGGTTAGGTTCGGTCATATATCTACGTTAATTTTAACTCCAATAAAAAAAAATTGACCTCATACATAGAGAAAAGGGTTGCTTTATCATTTCATAAGAAAAAAATTATAGTAAATATATTAATTCAGGAAAACTTGGCTTATTAGGCAAATCGGGCCTTGAATAGTAGGCTGAGAAGTGAGTTCTGGCTACTAGGTACGACATATATATATATAATATATATATGTCGTACCTAGTAGCCAGAACGTACTTCTCAGCCTACTATGCAAGGCCCGATTTGCCTAATAAGCCAAGTTTTCATGAATTAATTGTTTTTCGACTACCTAACCTAACCTAACTTTTTCGGGCACCTAACCTAACCTAACCTATTAAGATAGGTTAGGTTAGGTTAGGTAGGGTTGGTTAGGTTCGGTCATATATCTACGTTAATTTTAACTCCAATAAAAAAAAATGACCTCATACATAATGAAATGGGTAGCTTTATCATTTCATAAGAAAAAAATTAGAGAAAATATATTAATTCAGGAAAACTTGGCTTATTAGGCAAATCGGGCCTTGCATAGTAGGCTGAGAAGTGCGTTCTGGCTACTAGGTACGACATATATATATATATATATATATATATATATATATATATATATATATATATATATATATATATATATATATATATATAATATTATGTGAGAAATACTATTCTGACAAAATTCAGGTTATATATCGTTTGCATGTTTAATTCATTTTATAATCAAACTAAAAACTTTAAGTATGTTACAATTATTTCAAAATGTCGAAATTACAGTATTACCCCGCCGGCACTCGGATGGTAATCTTGGGCATAGCATTTTATCAAATCACCTCACCTTGTAATTCCATGGATTTAAATACCAGCATATTTAAATATACTTTCAAACACACATTAAGACTCAGTTAGGTCAATGTCAACATTAGTGAAGTTTACACAGTTTCTTTTCGGTAAATATTTCATTAAGGTATTTAGTCAGAGGTTTATGGTGATGTATTCATTCTGGTTCGGTAACAGGGTTGTTGATTTGTAGAACCAGTTACCGCGTAACGTAATATAAGTAGGATCCCTTGATTGTTTCCAGCTTAGGTAAGACATATATATGAATGATATTGGGTGGATATAAACAGGAGCGGCGTCGTATGGGAGAATTGGCCTTCTGCAATTAGCTTCGTTCTTATGCTCATATGTTCTTACTAAATATTAAAAAAGGATTCATTTAGAGATTTTACTGTCAGATTTCCACTCAATGAGATTTATTAAAGGTTTTCATTTAGCGAGCTTTATTTCCAGTGAGTTTTTCATTCAGCGAAGTTTTTACTCAGTGAGTCTTTCATTTAGTGAAGTTTGTAATCAGTGAGGTGTACATACTTAGTGGTGTTTCTATTCACTGTTTGCATTGTATTCAGTGAGATTTATATTCAGTGTGTATTGTATTTAGTGAGATTTTTGTTCAGTTAAGATTTCGTTCCATGAATTTTCTCGTGTTTGTTTTTACATTACATAGCCGGTACCTCCTCGCTAGTTAACCCAAGTTACATTATACATATCACCAGATTCTCTTCATCCTACGCGTTATACTGTCATTACACTGAAGGTGTTGTGTCTGTGTAGTAGGGATCGTTAGCCTGTTCTTCCACCGTGAGTGTGTCTTGGAACTCAGAGACCAGAATTCATTCCCACCACATTACTTCAATATTTTATAATACGCCATGTCTACTCATTCTCACCATTCACGCAATCACACGTGCGTGCGCACGAACACACACACACACACACACACACACACACACACACACACACACACACACACACACACACAGTAGTGTGTGGTAGAGCTGGGAATTATCTCCCCCCAAAAGAACTAGGAAACAAAAGGCTGGCATACCGAAAGGGAAATTATGAGGAGATGAGAAGCTTCCTAAGGGAAATACCTTGGGACACAGACCTCAGAGCTAAGTCAGTACGTGATATGATGGACTATGTCACCCAAAAGTGTCAGGAGGCAGTAAGCAGATACATCCCGGCCCAAAAGGAAAAATCCGAGAAGCAAAAGAAGAATCCATGGTTTAACAGGGCATGTATAGAAGCAAAGGTACTGAACAAAAGGGCGTGGAGGAACTTCCGAAATAACAGAACACCAGAAAGCAGAGAGAGATACCAGAGAACCAGGAATGAGTTGAGCCCACGCACACCCCAGATTCCCCAGGTTCCCCTTCACAGGCCATCCCATCCCAGTCCCTTCCTGTTTCCCTGCTTCTGGGGAAGCAATAGGATCTGAGAAAGGACAGAAGAGAGTCAGTTTCAGGTTTATGTACTTGAACATAGATGGGATCACAAGCAAGGCAAGTGAACTAAGGGAAAGAGTACAAGAAGTGAACCCAGTTGTAATCGGACTCACAGAAACAAAATTCTCAGGAATAATAATGAATGAGGTGTTTCCCCAGGACTACACTGTAATAAGGAAAGAGAGGGAAGGAAGGGGAGGAGGTGGAGTAGCCTTACTAATGAGAGAGGAATGGAGTTGTAATGAATGAACGGAAAGGACCAAAAGTAGTACTGTAGTAGCAGTGATATATAACCCTCCACCAAATGAGAGAAGACCAAGGCAAGAGTATGACAACAACAGCAGCATGGCAATTAACACTATAATTGAGAGGGCAGCCTCTGCTGCCAGTAGAAATAGATCTCATCTGCTCATCATGGGGAACTTCAATCACAGAAGGATAGACTGGGAGAACAAGGAAACGCATGGAGGAGAGGATACATGGAGAGCCAAACTAATGGAGGTGGTGACAAGAAACTTTCTAAGCCAACATGTCAGGGAACCCACAAGGATGAGAGGAAACGATGAACCAGCGAGACTCGACCTAGTCTTCACTCTGAATGACTCCAACATAAGGGAAATCGGTTTCAAAGCCCCAGTAGGAATGAGCGACCACAGTGCACTGGTGTTTGAATATCTGGTTGAAGAAGGGTTATTGAACTCGAGGAGGGGTACTGAAAACAAAAGGCTGGCATTCCAGAAGGGAAACTATGAGGAGATAAGAAAATTCCTAGCAGATAAAATATGGGAAACAGATCTCAGGGGAAAGACGGCCCAAGACATGATAGACTAAATCACGCAGAAGTGCAAGAAAGCAGCAAACAAGTTTGTCCCAGTCCAAAAGGAAAACAGTGAAATGAAGATGAGAAACCCATGGTTTATTCAGAGATGTAGGCTAGCTAAGCAGCAAAGTAAAAGGGCATGGAGAAACTATAGGAATAACAGGACACTGGAGAGCAGAGAAAGATACCAGCGTGCCAGGAATGAATATGTCAGGATGAGAAGAGAGGCAGAAAGACAATACGAAAATGACATCGCAAGCAGGGATAAGACTCAACCTAAATTGCTGCATAGCCACATCAGGAGAAAAACAACAGTAAAAGAACAGGTAATGAAATTAAGGTTAGGGGCAGAAGGATTCACTACAAACGACAAGGAAGTGTGTGAGGAACTGAATAAGAAATTCCAGGAGGTCTTCACCTTAGAGCAAGGAGAAATTCCAGAGATAAGAGAGGGAATAGCTAACCAGGAACCACTAGAAGAGTTTGAGATTACCAGTGGGGAAGTAAGGAAGCTTTTACTAGAGTTATAGCCTTCCCGGTTTGGTGCCTTCTTTTGATAATTACATTCTTACTTTTACTAGAGTTGGATGTGACAAAGGCTATAGGCCCAGATGGGATCTCCCCTTGGATACTAAAGGAAGGAGCAGAAGCACTGTGCCTGCCACTCTCCATAGTGTATGACAAATCACTGGCAACAGGGGAACTGCCAGAAATTTGGAAAGCAGCTCATATGGTCCCGATATACAAGAAAGGGGATAGACAGGAGACACTGAACTACAGGCCAGTGTCCCTAACCTATATACCATGCAAGCTGATGGAGAAGATTGTGCGAAGAAAGCTAGTGGAACTTCTGGAGCGAAAGAACTTTGTAACACAGCATCAACATGGGTTCAGAGATGGCAAGTCCTGCCTCACATGGTTAATTAAATTCTACGACCAGGCAACAAAAATCAGGCAAGAAAGAGAGGGGCCATTCATTCAGAGACTGAATGAATGGTTCAACACATGGATGCTAAAGTTCAACCCGAGTAAATGCAAAGTAATGAAACTAGGCGGTGGAAATAGGAGGCCAGACATAGATACAGAATAGGAGATGAAGTACTTCATGAAACGGATAGAGAGAGAGAAAGATCTAGGAGTTGATATCACACCAAACCCGTCTCCTGAAGCCCACATAAAAAGAATTACGCCAGCGGCATATGCGAGGCTGGCTAACATCAGAACAGCCTTCAGGAACCTGCGTAAGGAATCATTCAGAGCCTTGTATACCACATATGTAAGATCAATCCTGGAGTATGCGGCCCCAGCATGGAGCCCGTACCTTGTCAAGCACAAGATGAAGCCGGAAAAAGTTCAGAGGTATGCCACTAGACTAGTCCCAGAACTAAGAGGCATAATTTACGAGGAAAGGCTGCGGGAATGGCACCTTACGACACTGGAAGACAGAACAGTAAGATGAGACATGATCACTACCTACAAAATCCTCAGGGAAATTGGCAGGGTAGACAAGGATAAACTATTCAACACTGGTGGTACGCGAACAAGGGGACACAGGTGGAAACTGAGTACCCAAATGAGCCACAGGGACGTTAGAAATTTTTGTTCAGTGTCAGAGTAGTTAACAGGTGGAATGCATTAGGCAGAGATGTAGTGGAGGCTGACTCCATACACAGTTTTAAATGTAGATATGATAGATCCCAGAAGGCTCAGGAATCTGTACACCAGTTGATTGACGGTTGAGAGGCGGGGACCAAAAGAGCCAAATCTCAACCCCCGCAAGCACAAATTTGTGTACTCACACAAATGTGTGAGTACACACACACATTTTTCTAGATTGCCAAAAGGCCTTTGACACAGTACCACACAGGCCCTAGTATGGGTAACGAACTACCTAACAGGAAGGAGCCAGAGAGTAATGGTAAGGGGCGAGAAGTCGGACTGGCGAACTGTAAGGAGTGGAGTACCTCAAGGATCGGTGCTGGGATCAATTGAATTTCTAGTTTACGTAAATAACATGCTTACGGGAGTAGAATCCTACATGTCGATGTTCGCGGGTGATGCAAATTTAATGAGAGGAGTTGTGTCAAATGAGGATTGTAGGATCCTCCAAGAAGACCTGAACAGGTTGCAGAGATGGTCAGAGAAATGGCAACTGGAGTTCAACACAAACAAATGTAAAGTTATGGAAATGGGATAAGGTGATAAGAGACCAAAGGGACAGTACACAATGAAGGGGAACTGCCTACCTGTGACGATTCGAGAAAGAAATCTGGGAGTGGACGTAACACCTAAGCTGACTCCTGAGGCAGATATAAATAGGATAACGACAGCAGCGTACTCTGAACTGGCAAACGTTAGAACATCATTCAGAAACCTAAATGAGGAGGCTTTTAGGGTGCTTTACACTGCCTACGTGAGACCAGTTTTAGAGTATACTGCGCCATCATGGAGTCCCCTCTCCTGAAGAAACACGCAAGGAAATTTGAAAAGGTTCAGAATTTTGTGACGAGGCTTGTCCCAGAGTTACGAAGGATGGGATATGAAGAGCGTCTGAAGGAACTGTGCCTTACGACACTAGAAAAAAGAAGGGAGAGGGGGGAATATGAAAGGAACGTATAAAATACTCAGGGGAATTGACAAAGTAAAAACAGATGAAATGTTCTCATGTAATATTAACCGAACGAGGGGACATGGGTGGAAGCTGGAAACTCAGATGAGTCAGATGTTAGGAAGTTTTCCTTTAGCGCGAGAGTAGTGGAAAAATGGAATGCACTTAAGGAGAAGGTTGTGAAAGCAAACTCTATTCATAATTTTAAAACTAGATATGATAGGGAAATGAGATAGGAGTCATTGCTGTAAACAACCGATAGCTAGAAAAGCGGGATCCAAGAGTCAATGCTCGATCCTGTAGGCACAAATTGGTGAGTACACACACACACACACACACAATGACAAGAATGTCAAGGTGGTGTGTGAAGAACTCAACAAAAGATTCCAGGAGGTCTTCACAATAGAACAAGGAGAGGCCCCTGCACTAAATGAGGAGGAGGCAAATCAAGCAACCTTGGAGGAATTTGACCTCACCAGTGATGAGGTCAAAAGGTGTCTGCTGGAGCTGGATGTGACAAAGGATGTTGGGCTTGACAGAATCTCACCATGGATACTAAAGGAAGGTGCAGAAGCACTAAGTGTGCCACTCTCTATGGTGTATAACAGGTCACTGGAAACAGGAGACTTATCAGAAAGTTGGAAGACAGCTAACGTATTCCCAATATACATGAAGGGTGACAGGGAAGAGGCACTGAACTACAGGCCAGTTTCCCTAACTTGTATACCATGCAAGGTGATGGAGAAGATCGTGAGGAAAAGGCTCGTAGAGCATCTGGAGGGAAATAACTTTGTAACGCACCACCAACATGGGTTCAGGGATGGTAAATCGTGCCTCACAGGTTTAATAGAATTTTATGACCAGGCAACAAAAATTAGACAGGAAAGAGAAGGGTGGGCCGACTGCATTTTCCTGGACTGCCAGAAAGCCTTTGACACAGTACCCCATAAAAGGCTGTTAAAAAAGTTGGGGCAAGAGGCAGGAGTAAAAGGGAAGGTGCTCCAGTGGATAAGGGAGTACTTATGCAACAGGAATTAGCTAGTAACGGTGAGGGGGAAGACATCAGAGTGGCGAGATGTCTCCAGCGGTGTCCCACAGGGCTCGGTACTTGGACCCATCCTGTTTCTAATATATATGTAAACGCTCTTCCGGTGGGTATAGACTCGTTCCTATCAATGTTTGCTGATGATGCAAAAAATATGAAAAGAATCAAGACGGATAAAGATAGAGGCTACAGGATGACCTGGACAAACCGGAGGAATGGTCTAGAAAATGGCTGCTAAAGTTCAACTCAGGAAAGTGTAAGGTAATGAAATTAGGAGAAGGGAGCAGGAGGCTGAACACAAGGTATCATCTGGGAGGTGAAATCCTGCAAGAGTCAAATAGAGAGAAAGATCTGATAGAGCCCAGTAGGTTCAGGAATCTGTACACTAGTTGATTAACTGTTGAGGGACCAGAGAGCCAGAGCTCAACCCCCACAAGCACAACTAAGTGAGTACACACACTCACACACACACACACACACACACACACACACACACACACACACACACACACACACACACACACACACACACACACACACACACACAATGCTGCACAAGGCTTAACACACCTTGTACCTCTACAGATGGTGAAAGCGGGTAAGCTGAACCTGCCGAAGGGGATGAACATGAGTAAGTTGTCAGTGATGTTTGTGGTGCAGGATACTAACCCAGGAGCGTTGTTAGTGACTGGTGTTTGTGGTGCAGGATACTAACCCACGAGTGTTGTTAGTGACTGGTGTTTGTGGTGCAGGATACTAACCCAGGAGTGTTGTTAGTGACTTGTTTGTGGTGCAGGATACTAACCCAGGAGTGTTGTTAGTGACTTGTTTGTGGTGCAGGATACTAACCCAGGAGTGTTGTTAGTGACTTGTTTGTGGTGCAGGATACTAACCCAGGAGTGTTGTTAGTGACTGGTGTTTGTGGCGCAGGATACTAACCGTTCCTTTATTCGTTTACCACCATAACACAACCTTCCTGTCCCCAGCAACATGGGGCCCTCTCCCATGACCACCATAACACAACCTTCCTGCCCCCCAGCAACATGGGCCCTCCACCATGACCACCATAACACAACCTTCCTGCCCCCCAGCAACATGGGGCCCTCTCCCATGACCACCATAACACAACCTTCCTGCCCCCCAGCAACATGGGCCCTCCACCATGACCACCATAACACAACCTTCCTGTCCCCAGCAACATGGGGCCCTCCACCATGACCACCATAACACAACCTTCCTGCCCCCCAGCAACATGGGGCCCTCTCCCATGACCACCATAACACAACCTTCCTGCCCCCCAGCAACATGGGCCCTCCACCATGACCACCATAACACAACCTTCCTGTCCCCAGCAACATGGGGCCCTCCACCATGACCACCATAACACAACCTTCCTGCCCCCCAGCAACATGGGCCCTCCACCATGACCACCATAACACAACCTTCCTGCCCCCCAGCAACATGGGCTCTCCACCATGACCACCATAACACAACCTTCCTGCCCCAGCAACATGGGGCCGTCCCCCATGACCACCATAACACAACCTTCCTGTCCCCAGCAACATGGGGCCCTCCCCCATGACCACCATAACACAACCTTCCTGCCCCCAGCAACATGGGGCCCTCCCCCATGACCACCATAACACAACCTTCCTGCCCCCAGCAACATGGGCCCTCCCCCATGACCACCATAACACAACCTTCCTGTCCCCAGCAACATGGGGCCCTCCCCCATGACCACCATAACACAACCTTCCTGCCCCCAGCAACATGGGGCCCTCCACCATGACCACCATAACACAACCTTCCTGCCCCAGCAACATGGGGCCCTCCACCATGACCACCATAACACAACCTTCCTATCCCCAGCAACATGGGGCCCTCCCCCATGACCACCATAACACAACCTTCCTGCCCCCAGCAACATGGGGCCCTCCACCATGACCACCATAACACAACCTTCCTGCCCCAGCAACATAGGGCCCTCTCCCATGACCACCATAACACAACCTTCCTGTCCCCAGCAACATGGGGCCCTCCCCCATGACCACCATAACACAACCTTCCTGCCCCCAGCAACATGGGGCCCTCTCCCATGACCACCATAACACAACCTTCCTGTCCCCAGCAACATGGGGCCCTCCCCCATGACCACCATAACACAACCTTCCTGCCCCCAGCAACATGGGGCCCTCCACCATGACCACCATAACACAACCTTCCTGCCCCCAGCAACATGGGGCCCTCCCCCATGACCACCATAACACAACCTTCCTGCCCCCAGCAACATGGGGCCCTCCACCATGACCACCATAACACAACCTTCCTGTCCCCAGCAACATGGGGGCCCTCCACCATGACCACCATAACACAACCTTCCTGCCCCCAGCAACATGGGGCCCTCCACCATGACCACCATAACAGAACCTTCCTGCCCCCAGCAACATGGGGCCCTCCACCATGACCACCATAACAGAACCTTCCTGCCCCCAGCCAGTGGGATTGTGGCCGTGCTGACGACGGCCGTCAACACCTCGCTGAAGAACCAGAAGCGGGACTGTCCGATGTTGTACACCCGGGTCGGCCAGCTCTGCCTCGCCCTCTTCTCCCCGGCCAAGGTCGGTCAAAGGTCACTTATCGTTGGTGTTTAGGGCTGGAGATGACCCCTCTCAGCCTTTTTAATTATAATTGATAATTAAAGCAATATATTTAACTTCATGGAGTTTATATAGCTATTTTGCTTCGCTGTATTAAAACATTTAAATGATTATGAATAAGAGTATAAAATATATGAAAATCAGTATGAGCCGTGAATGACTCTTACAGATTTTCTCATTGATACGTCATGTTAATGTGATTTATTTGTGCAGCGTAACATATATAAACTCATGTTGACAATTCCATGAAGATTGACACCGCTCGCAGCTGCCTTATTTAATTTAAATTAAGGTTTTAAATGAGTTGCAACCGGAGACCAACAAGTGGGGATGATGGTCATTATAACCCCAATAGTCTTCATTCTACTCATCACTCATAAGAGTGTACTCATCACTCATAAGAGTCTACTCATCACTCATAAGAGTCTACTCATCACTCATAAGAGTCTACTCATCACTCATAAGAGTCTACTCATCACTCATAAGAGTCTACTCATCACTCATAAGAGTCTACTCATCACTCATAAGAGTCTACTCATCACTCATAAGAGTCTACTCATCACTCATAAGAGTCTACTCATCACTCATAAGAGTCTACTCATCACTCATAAGAGTCTACTCATCACTCATAAGAGTCTACTCATCACTCATAAGAGTCTACTCATCACTCTTATCAAACTAATTATTGACTGGAGTGGAGATAATTTGGGCTACATTACTGAGTACTAAATATCCGGAGGAGTCGGGTAAAATGTGGATTAATCTGAGCAGTGACGACCTTCGACGGGCTGTACGGAATCTTGTTTTTCCTTCCGAACACCCAAGATCTTAGGCTGGACGGTAGAGCGACGGTTTGGCTTCATGCAGGGCGGCGTTCAATCCCCAACCGTGGAGATTGAATTTGGGCACAATTTTTTCACCCCCCCCCCCTACCGGCCTCCCATCCCATCCCTATTCCTTATCCTGATCCGTTCCAAATGCTATTTAGTCGTATGGCTTGGCGCTTTCTCCTGATTAAATATTTCGATGGACTGTACGAAACCTTGTGCTTTTTCCTTCCAAACATTTATAATTTGGAAATAATAATAATAATAATTTAATAATTTATAATAATTTAATTCCCAGCAATGTTCACTGAATAACTCTCTTCTCCGATTGTATGTAGTAGATTTGTTAATGGTGTTGATGTGCCGTAATAACGAGAGCAGAGGCGGTAACTCAAGACGAGAGTATTTACAAATATTGAGATAACATCTGAAGAAATAATGAAACAACTAGACTCATTAAAGGAAAATAAAACTATGGCACCAAATAGTATTTCACTGTGGATGATAAAATAAGCTACATGGGCTGAATGAGAATTCGACAAACACCTTCAAAGGATACCTGATCAACCAGGCTGGGATCCATATATCAGGCTGCGAAGAACCGCGTCCAACAACCTGGTTGACCAGACCATCAACCAGGAGGCCTGGTCAGAGACCGGGCCGTGGGGACCTTGATCCCTGAAATCAACGCAAAGTAACCGCAAGGTAAGGCTCTCAGTATATCTAAAGCTCAAGTCTTTACTGAACTGTGTCAATTACTGAAATCAATTATTTATTAATTAAGTCAAGTACTCAGTAATTGAGTCAATTACAAAGTCAAAGTCAATTAATTTACTTAATTAAGTCAATTACTGAAATAATTGTGAAGGAAGTCTTACCCAGCTGTTAGAAGATGGCGAATGTCGTACCAATATATAAGGATGATGATGAGGAAGGAGGCACTAAACTACAGACCAGTATCACTGACAAGCATCCCCCTGCAGGGTACTCAAGGATTATTACAATACAAATTGTGGGAAAAATGACATGAACTAAATGAGCAAGTTGTAGGAATTAACGGACCATATACGTAATGGTAGAGAAATATGGCAGGAGTCATTGCATTTAACAACCAACGACTATGAAGGCGGGATTCAAGAGCTGAAGCTCGATTTTGCAAACAAAAATGGGTGGAAACAAATAGGCTGGGAAGAAAGAGAGAAAACACAACAGAAGGAAATCACAATGCATACACAAAGACCAGAAATGAATATACAGAAACTAGGAAAGAGGCAGAAAAACAGAATGAGAGTGACATCGCATACAAGGCTAAGTCTCAGCCATAACTGTTCCATAGCCATATCAGGAGGAAGATGACTGTGAGTAATCAAGTTATCAAACTTGAACAAAGTGAGGGAGGAGACACGGATAATGATAAGGAGGTATGAGAGAAACTTAACAAAAGCTTTCAGGTAGTATTCAAGCTGGAACCTGATTTGCCACTAGAGCTTAGAGCCCAAACCGAGCGGGTTACTCCGCAGGAAAGCCTCACTGAAATACCAGTGACACCAAAAGAGGTAAAGAAGCCACTACAGGAATTTGATATGACAAAAACTGTGGGACCAGACAAAATATCGCCTTGGGTACTAAAAGAGGCAACTGAAGCATTGTGTAGCTCACTTGCCATAATATTTCATTCTTCTCTAGAAACGGGAGTACTTCCTGACTGCTGGAAATTGACTTACGTGGTGCCAATCTACAAGAAAAATGGGGAAGACAGACACCGTTAAAGTACAGACCCGTGTCACTAACAAGTATCCCCTACAAGTTGCTAGAGAGACTGATCCGAAGCAGGCTAGTAGAACGTATAGAACAGATAAACTTTGTCTCAAGGCACCAGCATAGATTTAGTGAAGGTAAATCTTGCTTGACAAACTTCCTGGAGTTCTACAACATGACAGAAATTAAACGAGAGAGAGAAGGATGGGCAGACTGCATATTCCTCGACTGTCAGAAAGCATTTGATATGGCACGAAAGACTCCTACACAAACTAGAGAAGCTGGCTGGTGAATCTAGAAGAGTCCTAAGGGAAGCCAGAGAGTATCTCTCAGGAAGGGAGCAAAGCGTTACAGCGAGGGCAGAAACATTAGAGTGGAGAGAAGTTACGAGTGGAGTATAACAATGGTCGGTTCGATGGCCCATCCTGTTTCTGATATATGTCAACGACCTGGGGAAATTGGCTCCTTCATATCAATGCTTTTAGATGCAAAACTGATGGGAAGATTCAGGACAGAGATTGTGAGGCATTTGGCAATCGGATTTGGGCACATTCCAGGAGTGGTCTGAAAGACGGTTGCTAAAGTTTAACCTCCAGCCAAATGCAAAGTTATGAGGATTGGAACAAGAGTGCGAATGCCAGTGCAGCATTATATGATGAAGGAAAGACAAGTTATTCAATTTGAAGAGGAGAAAAACCTAGGAGTGGACATAACCCAAACTGAGGCCAGAAGCCCACATTAACAGAATAATAACAGCAGCATATAGTATGCTGATCAACATCAGTGTATCCTTCAGAAATCTGAAAAGGGGGATTTCAGGGCCCAATATACAGCGAAGGTGAGACCCGCACTTGAATATGCATCCCCAGCATGGAACCCTTGCCTGAAAAAGGACAAGGAGAAACTAGAAAAGGGCCAGAGATATGCAACAAGACTCGTTCCTGAGCTGAAGGGCTTAAGCTATGAGGAAAGACTGAGAGAACTGGATCTTACTACACTGGAGGAAATGAGAGCTAGGGGTGGGGGGGGGGGATATAATAACAACAAATAAGATTCTCAGGGAAAATTGATAAGGTAGACAAATCAGCATTGTTCGAAGCTAAGAACAGCAGAACAAGGGGTCATACATGGAAACAGACGCAAATGAGTCTCAGAGACGTCAGAAAGAACTTTGATTGTCAGAGCTGTCAGTTAGTGGAACAGGTTAGACGTAAAAGTCGTTGAAGCCAATTTGATTCAAAGTTTTTATTATAAATACAATAAAAGCGTGAGAAATGAGTCATTGCATTAACCTAAGAACGTTCGGAAGGCGAGGCTAGGAGCCTCACTGGACCCTGCAAACACATCTAGGTGAGAACACACACACACACACACACACACACACACACACACACACACACACACACCATCCCAATTACAAGTGTCTTAGTCATTAGTGTCCACTCCCCCACTACCACCACAGGTGTCCAGTGCATTAGTGGTCTCTCACACCATCACCACCACAGGTGTCCATGAGAGTATCGTCCACTTCCCACCACCACCACCACAGACGTGCAGGTCAATAGTGTCCACTTTCGTACCCTTACCATAGGTGTCCAGATCAGTAGTGTCCATTCCCTCACCATCACAGGTGAAATGGCCAGAAGCGAGACAGTTCTGCCGGTCCATCTACGGGGACCTGGCCAAGTTTGACAACGTTGGAGACTTCGGACATCTTGTGCAGTACATGAGGAGCTCTCGTGAGTGTTGTCCACTCTTGTTATGTCTAAACAATTACTACTCACCTAAATTCCAAATTCA
This sequence comes from Procambarus clarkii, assembly GCF_040958095.1. NCBI lineage: Eukaryota > Metazoa > Arthropoda > Malacostraca > Decapoda > Cambaridae > Procambarus > Procambarus clarkii. The sequence continues at coordinate 38,473,774 of NC_091151.1, read as the reverse complement.
GTAATATGCAAAGTTTGAAAAATAACGAATGCTCATTATATATTAAATGCTGATATTTTTATACAAAACTACACAATATGAGAAGTATTGAATGTTAAATTTTAATGTATAGAGTAAACTTGTAATTGTATTAAAGAATGTTTCTTTGGCACCAAAATGCATTTTGAGTGTGGTCAAATGGTCATCATCGGAGGTCGAACAACTGTTTCGACCAAACACCCTGATCATCACGTCTTCGTCCAGCCTGTCAAGTCCCCTGAGAATTTTGTAGGTCGTTATCACGTCTCGCCTTACTCTTCTGTCTTCCAGGGCCGTGAGGTTTAGCTCCCGTAGTCTTTCCTCGTAGGTCATACCTCTCTGTTATGGGACAAGTCTGGTGGCATACCTCTGAATCTTCCCTAACTTTGTCTTGTGTTTAACTAGGTATGGACTCCAGGCTGGAACTGCATACTTCAGCCATACTCCATGTGTGTGTATTTACTATTTGTATTTGTATTTACTATTTGTATCTGCAGAATCGAGCTATAAGCTCTTGGACTCCGCCTTTCTAACCAATTTATTTTTCTTCTGTTATGTCTACTACATATATTTCTCTTACTCGCGCGCACACACACACATCCCCAGGAAGCAACCTGCAGCAGCTGTCTAATCCCAGATACCTATTTACTGCTAGTAAATATTTGTGAACATAACATTTGTGAACAGGAGCGTCAGGGTGTAAGAAACTCAGCCTTACACACAGAAATCGTAATAGCGTGATAGATCAAAGGAAAAAATCCACAAGGGCCGTGACGAGGGTTCGAACCTACGTCCGAGAGGATCTCAGACGCGCCTTAATCAACTGAGCTACGACATGGATAAGAATTGCAACCGGGAAATCTACTTGACCTACCACGAATCCTGCAGCCTCTCCGAGGCACAAACCAAGTTTTTACTCAACTCCCCCCATGCACCCGAGCTCTGTCAATAAGCTCGGGTTCATGAAATGCTCCCAAGCTTATTGGGTGATGAACAAATAAGATTTGTTCAGTTGATGCATCATGCTATTGTGATTTCTGTGTGTACTGAAGTGTGGGCGAAGAGGTAGAACAGCTTATTGACAGAGCTCGGGTGCATGGGGGGAGTTGTGTAAAAACTTGGTTTGTGTCTCGGAGAGGCTGCAGGATTCGTGGTAGGTCAAGTAGATTTCCCGGTTGCAATTCTTATCCATGTCGTAGCTCAGTCCATTAAGGCGCGTCTGGAATCTTCTTGGGCGTAGGTTCGAACCCTCGTCACGGCCCTTGTGTATTTGTTCAAACTCAGCCTATTTGTTTCTGCCTCTGCCGGGAATCGAATCCGGGCCATTAGGACTACGACCCCATCGCTGTCCATTCAGCTGCGAGGCCCACATACCTCGGTGTGTGTGTATGTGCATATATATATATATATATATATATATATATATATATATATATATATATATATATATAATGTCGTACCTAGTAGCCAGAATGCAGTTCTTGGCCTACTATGCAAGGCCCGATTTGCCTAATAAGCCAAGTTTTCCTGAAATAATATATTTTCTCAATTTTTTTCTTATGAAATGATAAAGCTACCCATTTCATTATGTATGAGGTCAATTTTTTTTATTGGAGTTAAAATTAACGTAGATATATGACCGAACCTAACCAACGCTACCTAACCTAACCTATCTCTCTAGGTTAGGTTCGATTAGGTAGCCGAAAAAGTTAGGTTAGGTAGGTTAGGTTGTCGAAAAACAATTAATTCGTGAAAACTTGGCTTATTAGGCAAATCGGGCCTTGCATAGTAGGCTGAGAAGTGCGTTCTGGCTACTAGGTACGACATATATATATATATATATATATATATATATATATATATATATATATATATATATATATATATATATATATATATATATAAACTGAAAACACACCCTAGAAGTGACTCGAACCCTTACTGCCAGGAGCACTCTGCTGGCGTACAGGATCCCTTAACCGCTCGACCAACACGACCGGACAAAAGAGGATGGTAGCCGAGGCTAATTCCATCCCCCCGCTGGCGGGGGGGGGGGGGGAAGGGGGGATGGAAATCACACAATTGACGATTTACTATAAAACCAAGAAAACTGCCAACCTACTCATGAGAAACTCTCCAGACACAAAGCAGAACGCTTTGAAAGAGACCAATGTCGTCTATGCCTTCAAATGCCCACTTGGGGACTGTAAGCCTCAAAGAACTCAGTATATAGGCAAGACAATTTCTACAATTACTTCCATTCAATACCCATTGTTTCGTGTTCTGTCTTGTATTTGAATTCAATACCCATTCAATACCCATTGTTGAAAGTTTGTTTTCACCTCATCCACCTCACCCAAATGTAGATATAAAATCGAAGATGTGTAAGCTCTATTCAGTTTCAGTGGTGTGTGTGTAAACTAAAGTCTTTGAAAATGTAATAAGTTTTACGAAACGCGTTCAAGTGTCGCGTCAGACTAGAAATAAAAATGAATTTTGGAGAATTGATCTTTGAATTACCATCAACAGTGAAAAGAAACGTAAGAAAGATCGAGAAAATTCGTGTTAGAATTATTAATCTTACTTTTTGGGTCATATTTAATAATATATATATATATATATATATATATATATATATATATATATATATATATATATATATATAATATAACTATTAATATATGGTGTTGCAGGGCTGACAACTGATTTCTGGGTCGGTGGCCGGTTTGACTTGGATACCAACGCTTGGTCGTGGACCGTGGACGAATCTGCTATGCCCCTTGGGTCACCCTACTGGGCGGTGAGGTTAGTGCTCCTAGGGTCACCCTACTGGGCGGTGAGGTTAGTGCTCCTAGGGTCACCCTACTGGGCGGTGAGGTTAGTGCTCCTAGGGTCACCCTACTGGGCGGTGAGGTTAGTGCTCCTAGGGTCACCCTACTGGGCGGTGAGGTTAGTGCTCCTAGGGTCACCCTACTGGGCGGTCAGGTTAGTGCTCCTAGGGTCACCCTACTGGGCGGTGAGGTTAGTGCTCCTAGGGTCACCCTACTGGGCGGTGAGGTTAGTGCTCCTAGGGTCACCCTACTGGAATGGTACACATAACCTTTTCCTCCTTCGTTTATCCTCTTTACTTTATATTTTACTTTCTTGCATTAATTTGTATTTGAATTTCTTCATTTTAGTAGTAATGTAATTAGTCAGAGAAACTAATACTTGAGACTAAGAGAGAAAGAAAGACAGAAGAGAGACTGACTGACTGAGATAGAGAAAATATAGATAAAATGAGATGAAATAAGAGAAATTGCGAGTCTGAGATTAAGACAAGTAGATAGAAAAAGATCACACATTAAGACATAGATTCATAGACAAAGACAGAGACAGTGAAAGACATTGCCAGAAAACAAAGGCTGAGAAAGAGACAACAATCACAAAAAGCTAAGACATTATTAAGATACACACATACACTGATAAAAAAGGGAGAAAAAGGTTAGATGTACGAGGGGATATTAGATTTAGAAAAGGAAAGGGAGGTTTGGAGAGAAGGTGGATCTTAATCAAATATTTAAACATAACATACAAAGAGGAGAAAATGTATGAATTCACTTAAACAAAAACGATATCTGTAAAAGGTTAGGATAATATATTGCCCAAAAATATGTCCAACATAATAAACTACATATGAAAGGTTAGGTGAATGATAAAGAATAAGAACATGTTATATCAAACTCAATAAATACACTAAGATCTGAAAGAGTTTAGGTTAGAGGACAAAGTGTTTGTGAGTTGTGCTAGTTTCTCTAAGTTTATGTAATTTATGCAAGTTTGAGAGAATTTGTATATAAAAGAGAACTTGTGAAAGTTTGAGAAAATAAGTTAATGAACTTAAAGTATGTGTGTATGTGAAAGTCTGTATTTGTTTGTGTAGGTTAGTGAATTGAGTATTTGAGTAAGTTTTGTAAAAGTGTTTAAGTTTGTATAAGTTTGCTAGTGTAATTGAAATTGTAAGCATTTGTATAAGTTTGTAAAGAATTTGTATGTAAAATAGAGATTGTAAAAGTTTAGAAAGTGTGTATGTGCAAGTAAAATTTTGAAATTAGCATTTGTGTAAGTTGTATAAAAATTTGTGAATGTAATGATGTGTGTGTAAGTTTCTACATGTTTCGTATATAAGGAAGAGTTTGTGTTTTGTTTGTTTTGTATTTAAATAAGTTTATGCTAATTCGCGAATGTAAATGTATGTGTAGATGAGATTGTGGCAGATATTTTGTGTATTTATGCAATTTATGTAAAAGTGTCTGGGTCATGGGTATCTCATGTATGTATATGTTTGTAGCTGTAACTGGGAAAGAGTGTTGTCTGAACAATAAACTGATAAATAAATAATAAATGAGGAGTTGATGTTTCAGAGAGAATAAGATGATGCTTTTAATAAGTTATATTAAGTAAGATAAGTTAAGTTAGTAAGAAAGTTATGCAAGTTACATGTACCTTTGTATTGTTGAGAGAAAGTTTTGTCAGACATATAATATAAAGTTACTAAAATTTATTGTATGAACACGTTGCATGACATATCTTAATAAAAAAAAAAACTTAATATATATATGACAGAGAAAACCTACTTCTCAATGGAAGTTGTATCAATAAGAAATGTTACAGATGATATAAAATTTTGTACATGATTAGTTTGAAATAATACTTAAAGTTGATTGTGACTACATAATGATGTGTAATGTTTCGAAGAGCATCCTTGATGTCTTTGAGATTATCTTTGATGGCTCTGAGTGTATCTTTGATTTCTCGAAGAGTAATCTTGATGTATAGAGACGTTGATGATTTACAGAGTAGAGAGACGTTGTGGATTTACACTTGAGTCATGGCAAAATATAGTAAAATGCATGGAAACAGCTATTTTACAAGAAACATTTTTCCATGAGACTTCGTCTCACGGAACAGATAATAACAGAACATTACAGAGTAGATGTAGAACGAGTAATATGAGAGATGCAAAAACAAATTCAAATTTTTGCGGGAAAAGTTGAGAAGGGATGAGGGGAGGGGAAAGGTTTGGGTGGATTTTGGGGGGGGGGGGGTGAGATGCGGGGGAAGAAGGGGGTGTGTGTGTGAGTGAGAGGGAAGATAAGGGTGTGGGGAGCTGGGGGGAGTGAGGGAGGAGCTAAGCGAGTGTGCGGGCATGGGTGAGATGATTAAGAGGAGGCAGGTGTAGTGTAAAGGAGGGGGAATGGAGAGAGAGAGAGAGAGAGAGAGAGAGAGAGAGAGAGAGAGAGAGAGAGAGAGAGAGAGAGAGAGAGAGAGAGAGAGAGGGAGAGAAAGATTATTTTATTTGGCGTGAGCTGACAATAATTACAATGATAGGCTTGGTATGGGCAGTTATCTCTACCTGTGCGTGTATTTACACAGATAAGCACACACGAGTATTGAAGGAGATGTCATGACTCGTGTTTGCCTACAGAGATAAGTATGTACTTTAATCTGGGATGAATGTTTATGTTGATAAATGCGAGGGTTGAGATCTAACTTACTTACTAACGTTCAGAAATAATAAGTTTCATGAACATTGAACTAAGGCAGGGAACATGAGCCAGAGCTTGGCAACTATCTCATTTGTTCTTAATGAGTCTGAAATATTTATAGTTTAATTCTTAAGGAAATTTAACTGCTAATAGCAAAAATACAAGAGGGAACTAAGGCAGGGGACATGAGTTGAAACTCGGTAACACTTTTTTTCTTACTAAGACTGAAATACACCTGTTTTAAATTTTGCGGGGATTGATCTGTTAATAGCGAAGTTATAAGAGCGAACTAAGGCGGAGGACAAGAGCTGAATCTCGGTAACTGAATTGTTTTATTTTACTAAGTTAGAAATAACTATGTTTTAAATCTCGAGGAAAATGATCTGTTAATAGCGAAGTTATATGAGTGAACTAAGGCGGGGAACAAGAGCCGGAGCTCGGTAACTAACTTTATCTTCTTTACTACGTCCAAAATAACTATGTTTTTAAATTTGGAGGAGGTTGAACTGTTAATAGTGAAAAATACAGGAGCGAACTAAGGCGGAGGACGGGAGCTATATCTTGGTAGCTTTATTTTATTACTTCATCTGAAATATGATTGTTTTAAATTTAGAAAAAATTAAACTGTTAGTAGCGAAGATATAAGAGTGAACTAAGGCCGACGGTTGGAGCTGGAGCTTGGTAACTCTATTTTCTTTTTTACTATGTCTGAATAATGCCTCTTTTAAATTTTGATGAAATTGGGCTGACAGTAGCGAAATTATAAGACTAAACTAAGGCTGAGGACATGAGCTAGAACTCGATAACTATTGTCTTTTCTTACTATGTCTAAAATATGTCTATTTTAAATTTCAGGGAAATTGGGCAGATAGTAGTGAAGTTATAAGAATAAACTAAGGTGGGGGACAAGAGCCTGAGCATGATAACTATTTTATTTATATGTCTGAAATATACCCTTTTAAATTTCAGGGAAAATATACTGTTAGTAGCGAAAATACACTTATATACGTATAGAACAGGGTCCAAGAACTAACATCTGATACTGGGAATTACTTAACAAACTCCTAATGAACTTATTCTCTGAAAATGGACTTCGTCTGACCTTAACTTTACTTTAAACGGGAACAGTAGAGTCAATTTTTTCTCAATAAAAATTCCTTAACACTGAGGAGACGAATTAGATGGGACTCCTATTCCCACCGATTTTAGGTTTACAAAATTAACCCTAAAAACGGTGACGGCGCAGAAATAAATTTTTAGGTCAGACCTTCGGACCCAAAAATGAGTGATTGTGCAACGGTAAGTTTTGCCCAAAACCAAAACTTACTGCTAAGCCGTCATTACCACTACTTGCTTGGAGAGTGTTGTGTGCCAGTGACTGTTTGGAGAGGGATTAACCGTGGTATATACTTGTGTTACTGTTGCAGGCACAGCAGCTCGTGTGTGCCGCGCCCCCCGCCCCACACTGACCCCTTCAGCAACCCCCCTACTGCTCTACCAGACGCCCCCTGCTTCACCAACACCCAGGCGCCCGCCAAGCGTCAGGAGGGATGGTAATGACACACTCTTTCTTTCTAGTTCAGTTGTGAAGACTTTAGGAATGGAAAGTTTCTGTACTGCTTTTGGTCTAAGGTCTACAGCAGAGATTCCCAACCAGGGTTCCGCTGAATACTAGGGTTATATGTGCTCGTGTTTACCATTCCGCGAGAATTTGCAAAAGCTTGCAAAAAAAAAGGTACAAATTGCCACTTTTTTGTAAACGAGTTCAAAAATTTAATTATTAAGGTTTTATCATACCCTATTAATAAAACATCGAAGCTTTTTTCAAATTTTGTATGATTAGATATGTATGTTAGTTATTATTTAAGCAGCGAGAGTTTTACTTGGAAGGAGAAATGTTGTTGAGGCGGAGGAGTTTTTGTTATGGTAAGGAATTGTTGTAGCGCTAAGGAATTGTTGTAGCGCTAAGGAATTGTTGTAGTGGTAAGGAATTGTTGTAGCGCTAAGGAATTGTTGTAGCGGTAAGGAATTGTTGTAGCGCTAAGGAATTGTTGTAGTGGTAAGGAATTGTTGTAGTGGTAAGGAATTGTTGTAGTGGTAAGGAATTGTTGTAGCGCTAAGGAAGTGTTGTAGCGCTAAGGAATTGTTGTAGCGCTAAGGAATTGTTGTAGTGGTAAGGAATTGTTGTAGCGCTAAGGAATTGTTGTAGCGGTAAGGAATTGTTGTAGCGGTAAGGAATTGTTGTAGTGGTAAGGAATTGTTGTAGCGCTAAGGAATTGTTGTAGTGGTAAGGAATTGTTGTAGCGCTAAGGAATTGTTGTAGTGGTAAGGAATTGTTGTAGTGGTAAGGAATTGTTGTAGCGCTAAGGAATTGTTGTAGCGGTAAGGAATTGTTGTAGCGCTAAGGAATTGTTGTAGCGGTAAGGAATTGTTGTAGCGGTAAGGAATTGTTGTAGCGGTAAGGAATTGTTGTAGCGCTAAGGAATTGTTGTAGTGGTAAGGAATTGTTGTAGCGCTAAGGAATTGTTGTAGTGGTAAGGAATTGTTGTAGTGGTAAGGAATTGTTGTAGCGCTAAGGAATTGTTGTAGTGGTAAGGAATTGTTGTAGCGGTAAGGAATTGTTGTAGCGGTAAGGAATTGTTGTAGCGGTAAGGAATTGTTGTAGCGCTAAGGAATTGTTGTAGCGCTAAGGAATTGTTGTAGCGCTAAGGAATTGTTGTAGCGCTAAGGAATTGTTGTAGCGCTAAGGAATTGTTGTAGCGCTAAGGAATTGTTGTAGCGCTAAGGAATTGTTGTAGCGGTAAGGAATTGTTGTAGCGGTAAGGAATTGTTGTAGCGCTAAGGAATTGTTGTAGCGGTAAGGAATTGTTGTAGCGGTAAGGAATTGTTGTAGCGCTAAGGAATTGTTGTAGCGCTAAGGAATTGTTGTAGCGCTAAGGAATTGTTGTAGCGCTAAGGAATTGTTGTAGCGGTAAGGAATTGTTGTAGCGGTAAGGAATTGTTGTAGCGCTAAGGAATTGTTGTAGCGCTAAGGAATTGTTGTAGCGCTAAGGAATTGTTGTAGCGGTAAGGAATTGTTGTAGCGGTAAGGAATTCATTCCTAGACGCTACTGCTGCGTCTTTTGTTTCTGTCAGAGCATTTAAAATTTGCAGGTTAACATTACAGTACACGAGTACAATATTAAGTTATTGCTGTATTCTTCTTTATTAAGTAAATGCTGTAAACATAATGCTAGAATTCCCAACGTTGTACTTGTGTGAGCAAGAATTTTCGTGCTTAACTAATATAAAACCAAACAGAGAAATATGCTGATGCCTGTAGAACAACAACTTCGTGTGTGTCTGTCAAAGATACGACCACCGATTAAATTGTGTTCAAAATAGCAAGGCCAAGTTTCACATTAAATTATAGAAAAAGGCAATCAATGTTATTCTATTGAAACTTGTTTTATTATAAATTGTAAATTAAATGAAGAACTATAAAATTGTCTTTCGTTAATAACTTAATACAAATGTTATATTAAACAAAATCGTTACAAAACATTCATAACGTTTAAACCCTAAACTCACACATCTGAAAATATAGGAGGCAACTACATTTCGGACCATTATGAAGAGTAGAAGACCAAGTCAATAAATAAGGTAAGAATGGGAGGTGAAAGGCGAAGAGGTTGACATATAATATTTCTATTAACTCTTATCTTATAAATAAAAAAGATAACTAGAAGGCCTTATGACGAAGAAAAAGAGGTGAAATAGAGAAATAAGAGTCCCAAAGGAGCTAGAAGTAAGTGAGTTCACTTTTGTTAAGGTCAGATCATTCAACTCTGATGATATTTCAACAAGAGTTAAAACTATGGTCTCAGGACCAACCATTTCATGTCCCCTGGCATTATGAAGGGGTAGGATGGGGGCCAACCCCGACCCTCTCCCATGATATTATCCATAAATACGTATATATGACTTGTGATTTCTGGATTGTCTCACGTTGTCTCGCATGGGCCTATACTGACCTTTTGCTGTTTCCTGTTTTCTTATTTTTCTTATGTTCTTTTATGTGTTCATTTATATTCATAGGTTTGTGTATTGAATTTATGAATTTGTTTATATGATCCAATTGTACGTGTGTGAAGAAAAGGTTGACGGTGTTCCTTGGGATGTCCTCAGGTGCTCCGCCTTGACCTACGAACACTACTACTACATGACCGACCAGAGTTGCCAGGAGGAACGCAGCCCACTCTGCATGCTGGAGGCCGACGACGATGATGACCAACTTGATGAGGAACCTGAAGGGAAAGTCTGAGGAGGGGGAAGTCTGAGGAAGGGGAAGCCTGAGGAAGGGACGCCTGAGGGGAAAGCTTGAGGGGATTGCTAGTCGGTAGAAACTTGAGGGTTATGCCTGAAGGGGGGAAGTCTGAGGATGGCTCCTGATAATGAAACCATTCGGACTAAGCCTGAGAGCATGCCTGAGGGGTTAGAATGTTCTCGGCAGAATGACACAGTAATCAGCTGTATAACACTGGCCTCAGCTGAATGAAACTATCCTCAATTGGGTGAAACTGTCCACAGCTGGATGAAACTGTCCGCAGCTGGGTGAAACTGTCCGCAGCTGGGTGAAACTGTCCGCAGCTGGGTTAACCTGCCCTCGGCTATGATCAGAGTCATAATACCTATCACAATAACCTGTACACTGTAGCATCCGTATCAGTAATATCATAATCGGCGACTGTAACTTTAATCTTCTCTTGATGGCACCACAACTAGCCTCCCCTTGATGGTACCCTAACTAGCCTCCCCTTGATGGTACCCTAACTAGCCTCCCCTTGATGGTACCCTAACTAGCCTCCCCTTGATGGTACCACAACTAGCCTTCCCTTGATGGTACCCTAACTAGCCTCCCCTTGATGGCACCACAACTAGCCTCCCCTTGATGGTACCCTAACTAGCCTCCCCTTGATGGTACCCTAACTAGCCTCCCCTTAATGGCACCACAACTAGCCTCCCCTTGATGGTACCCTAACTAGCCTCCCCTTGATGGTACCCTAACTAGCCTCCCCTTGATGGTATCCTAACTAGCCTCCCCCTTGATGGTACCCTAACTAGCCTCCCCTTGATGGTACCCTAACTAGCCTCCCCTTGATGGTATCCTAACTAGCCTCCCCTTGATGGTATCCTAACTAGCCTCCCCTTGTGGTACCACAACTAGCCTCCCCCTTGATAGTACCACAACTAGCCTCCCCCTTGATGGTACCACAATTAGCCTCCCCTTGATGACACGATAACTAAACTGAATGACCAACATAAACAGTGGTAGCATCAATACATCGCTATAAACAAGCGTTTCTCAACGGGGGTTCCACAAGAGGTCACTGGGGGTTCCACAAGAGGTCACTGGGGGTTCCACAAGAGGTCACTGGGGGTTCCACAAGAGGTCACTGGGGGTTCCACAAGAGGTCACTGGGGGTTCCACATGAGGTCACTGGGGGTTCCACAAGAGGTCACTGGGGGTTCCACAAGAGGTCACTGGGGGTTCCACAAGAGGTCACTGGGGTTCCACATGAGGTCACTGGGTGTTCCACAAGAGGTCACTGGGGGTTCCACAAGAGGTCACTGGGGGGTTCCACAAGAGGTCACTGGGGGGTTCCACAAGAGGTCACTGGGGGTTCCACAAGAGGTCACTGGGGGTTCCACAAGAGGTCACTGGGGGTTCCACAAGAGGTCACTGGGGGTTCCACATGAGGTCACTGGGGGTTCCACAAGAGGTCACTGGGGGTTCCACAAGAGGTCACTGGGGGTTCCACAAGAGGTCACTGGGGTTCCACATGAGGTCACTGGGTGTTCCACAAGAGGTCACTGGGGGTTCCACAAGAGGTCACTGGGGGTTCCACAAGAGGTCACTGGGGGGTTCCACAAGAGGTCACTGGGGGTTCCACAAGAGGTCACTGGGGGTTCCACAAGAGGTCACTGGGGGTTCCACAAGAGGTCACTGGGGGTTCCACAAGAGGTCACTGGGTGTTCCACAAGAGGTCACTGGGGGTTCCACAAGAGGTCACTGGGTGTTCCACAAGAGGTCACTGGGTGTTCCACAAGAGGTCACTGGGTGTTCCACAAGAGGTCACTGGGTGTTCCACAAGAGGTCACTGGGTGTTCCACAAGAGGTCACTGGGGGTTCCACAAGAGGTCACTGGGGGTTCCACAAGAGGTCACTGGGGGTTCCACAAGAGGTCACTGGGGGTTCCACAAGAGGTCACTGGGGGTTCCACAAGAGGTCACTGGGGGTTCCACAAGAGGTCACTGGGGGTTCCACAAGAGGTCACTGGGGGTTCCACAAGAGGTCACTGGGGGTTCCACAAGAGGTCACTGGGGTTTCCACAAGAGGTCACTGGGGGTTCCACAAGAGGTCACTGGGGGTTCCACAAGAGGTCACTGGGGGTTCCACAAGAGGTCACTGGGGGTTCCACAAGAGGTCACTGGGGGTTCCACAAGAGGTCACTGGGGGTTCCACAAGAGGTCACTGGGGGTTCCACAAGAGGTCACTGGGGGTTCCACAAGAGGTCACTGGGGTTCCACAAGAGGTCACTGGGGGTTCCACAAGAGGTCACTGGGGGATCCACAAGAGGTCACTGGGGGTTCCACAAGAGGTCACTGGGGTTTCCACAAGAGGTCACTGGGGGTTCCACAAGAGGTCACTGGGGGTTCCACAAGAGGTCACTGGGGGTTCCACAAGAGGTCACTGTGATTCCACAAGAGGTCACTGGGGTTCCACAAGAGGTCACTGGGGGTTCCACAAGAGGTCACTGGGGTTCCACAAGAGGTCACTGGGTGTTCCACAAGAGGTCACTGGGTGTTCCACAAGAGGTCACTGGGGGTTCCACAACAGGTCACTGGGGGTTCCACATTAGGTCACGATAAATAGGCTAATGGTAATCGTATGCAAATTTGATCATAACTCAAGATGAGATTCACTGACCGATCCCAAGATAAGTTCTGGATTTCTGTGAAATATATGTGTGTGTGTATATATATATATATAATATATATATATATATATATATATATATATATATATATATATATATATATTTATATATATATATATATATATATATATATATATATATATATATAATGTCTTGTGTAGGGGTTCCTTAAGACATGAGAATTATTTCGAGGGTTCCACAAGGGGACTCCCCTTGTGGAACCCACAAGGGAATCACAGCCTAATCAACCAGGCTGTGATTCATACGTCAGGCTGCGAGCAATTGCGTCCAACAGCCTGGATGACCAGACGACTAGCCGGGAGGCCTGGTCGGAGACCGGGCCTCGGGGCTGTTGATCCCCGGAAGCTACACAAGGTAGACACAATGGTAGGTATGGGTAAAAAGGTTGAGAAATGCTACGACCAATAAAGGGTGGAAAAAGGATAAACAAGATGTTTTACACCAGGTGCGAAGTCGGTGTGGTCATATACTCGTGTTATGTTTCACTGTTTCACTCACTGGTATTCTGTATCACTATGTATTAATTTGTATTAGTATGTGTTACTTTGTAGAACTGTATGTTAGTATATATTACTGTTTAATTATGTATTAGTATGTAAACGTATTGTCAGTATGTAATACATTCTATAAATATGAATTATATTATGTATTGTTATGTATGTCAATGTATAATAACGTGCTGAATACAGTGTTATTTAATCATAAGAATTGTATTTATTTTCAGCATCCTGTTAACCAGTTATGTGTGTTATAAAGCTCATCTTGTTCATTTTATACATTTCCAGAAATTAGTAATTATTCTGAATTGGTTCGAATGTGCACCAGAGAAAGTTACTCCTGACTCGGTGAGGATGTTTACTGGAGAAAGTAGCTCCTTGCACAAGAGTGTATGTTTACTAAAGAGTTATTCCAGATTCAATATGGATATTTACTAGAAAAAGTTACTCTCGACCCAGTGTGACTGACTTTAATCATAGACAAATCGACTGGGAATCAAAGAATTCGAGAGGGGAAAGAAGAAACATGGAGAGTAAAGCTAGCAGATGCAGCCGAAAGGAACAACGTAACACATGTTAATAAGGAAACATGGAAAAATAGAAAGGTAAAATCACCAAGGCTAAACCTGGTGTCCACGCAGAACGAGATGAAGACATTATCCTTGCGGCATGAAACACCAACGGGAGCCAGTAGTGTCCGCTGTAGAAAGGTCGTTGGTTATGTACTTTATATGAGAGCTGTGGCGAGAAGAGCAGCGGAGGAGAGTGGAAGACAAACTTTCTATAACGGTGAGAACCAGAAGGTCGGAGAATTCTTAGAGAGAATTAAATTAGAACAAAGAGTAAAAGAGAACAGCTTTTTATTATTAACATCTTTATTGACAAAATCAATTACAATTTTGTCTAATCTGAGGATTTCGATTAAGTCTTAGCAAAGTGAGGATAATGCTGGTATTCACTGTCATGCAGGACAGAGGGTCATACACAAGACAATAGGTCTAAACTGTAGGCGGAAGCACATATATATCATTGTTACAATCAATGTTTTAATGTATGGATATGTGAAAACAACTTTCTACTGTGCACTGCCACACAAGGGCAGGGATGGGTTCATAAGTGATGCAGCTTAGAAGTAATATAAATAAAAATTGTTCTTCATTCTTTAAAATGGACAAGCAAATTTTGGATAAATTGTTAGGATGTTGTCCAGAACACCTGAGTCAATGAAATAGTTACCCAGTAGGTGGTACAATAGGCAAGGAGGTCTAAAGTCTTTTACGGTTTCACATACAACAATATAGTGTTCTAGTGAATGCATTTAAGGTTTATCACAGAGTTTACAATCTGAATATTCTGGTAGTGGCTCAGCCTCACTAACCTGCCAGATGTGTCTGTAGCCAAGGCGAATTCGCGCGATGACTACATCACATTGCCTGGTCCGGTTACTGTGCTGACCATACAAATACCTATTATTACAAAACTTGTCATAACTTTTAATACTGCAGCTTTCAGGTCTCTGGGCATTTCTTAGTTCTTCTAAATCTGAATTAATTTTTTTTTAATTTGTATATTTCTAATAATTGCATTAGATAGTCCAAAGTCAAAATCAATGTTTTCTTTCCTGCAAGCCTCATTGGACAATCGATCTATAAAGTCATGTTTTCCAACTCCAACATGGGATGGGATCCACACAAGTTTTATACAAGAGTTATTATCATTTGCAAAAGTTACATTCCATTTAATATTACAAGCTACTTCAGACATACACTGTGATGGGTTATTTAAGGACTGCAGAGTACTTTTAGAGTCACAGAAAATAACTTCACCACCATTGAGCTTAAGGTATTCAGTGGCTAGATAAATGCCCAATAGCTCAGTCTGTGTCGTGCTTGCCCAGTTGTTCAGTCTCTGTGTACTAGACATGATCATTTCATTCCCTTTATATACTGCACATGCATAACCTGTTCTACCAATACCTAAATGCACAGAGCCATCAGTAAAGGCATAGGATTCAATCGGTTTGAGAATTTGAAGATGACTGTCAATAGCTCCTAATGTTATACATCTCTAAATTTCAGTGTTAAACATTTGTTTTACACTGATGAGGGTATAATGCAAAGAGACCTGCACATCTTTCCAAGGGGGAATATGGAAAACAGCTAAGAACAAATAGCCTAAAAGGAAAAATAAAGATCATGAAAGAAATACAGGAAGCACAAATCACAAGTGAACGACTTCATGAATACACCAGGAGGACAGAAGAAAATGTATATATTCTGGTTAGCATTGTAAATGTGTGGCCACGCCTGTGGCAGAAATTAATAATAATGGAAACTTAACCGCCACCACACTCCCCACACCACTCCCACACGCCCCACACCACTCCCACACCACTCCCACACGCCCCACACCACTCCCACACGCCCCACACCACTCCCACACGCCCCACACCACTCCCACACGCCCCACACCACTCCCACACCACTCCCACACGCCCCTCACCACTCCCACACGCCCCACACCACTCCCACACGCCCCACACCACTCCCACACGCCCCACACCACTCCCACACCACTCCCACACGCCCCACACCACTCCCACACGCCCTACACCACTCCCACACGCCCTACACCACTCCCACACCACTCCCACACGCCCCACACCACTCCCACACGCCCCACACCACTCCCACACGCCCCACACCACTCCCACACGCCCCACACCACTCCCACACGCCCCACACCACTCCCACACGCCCCACACCACTCCTCCATCTTGGGATCGCTCCTCCTGGAGAATACTCCAACTGTTTGTCAGTAGTACAGACTAAAAACTTACTGGAGCGAGTAATCTGTGGACCAGCCTTGTGGCATATGTCAAGGCGTTATACAGACTGTCACCGAGACGTGTCACCTTGTGGCATATGTCAAGGCGTTATACAGACTGTCACCGAGACGTGTCACCTTGTGGCATATGTCAAGGCGTTATACAGACTGTCACCGAGACGTGTCACCTTGTGGCATATGTCAAGGCGTTATACAGACTGTCACCGAGACGTGTCACCTTGTGGCATATGTCAAGGCGTTATACAGACTGTCACCGAGACGTGTCACCTTGTGGCATATGTCAAGGCGTTATACAGACTGTCACCGAGACGTGTCACCTTGTGGCATATGTCAAGGCGTTATACAGACTGTCACCGAGACGTGTCACCTTGTGGCATATGTCAAGGCGTTATACAGACTGTCACCGAGACGTGTCACCTTGTGGCATATGTCAAGGCGTTATACAGACTGCCACCGAGACGTGTCACCTTGTGGCATATGTCAAGGCGTTATACAGACTGTCACCGAGACGTGTCACCTTGTGGCATATGTCAAGGCGTTATACAGACTGTCACCGAGACGTGTCACCTTGTGCGACACACTTCTACCTTTAGCTGGTCCCCTGATAACTCTGTTAGAAGGAACTCTTGACGTGTCCTCTTACTACTTCACCTCTGAGTGTATAGAGCTTCTTCACTATTAGCCTTCTGGGGATGTAATTATATATACTCGTTATGTATAATTCATTATGTCACGAAGTGCTTCGTGGTGTGACGCACATACATGTAGTGCTTCATGGTGTGACGCACATACATGTAGTGCTTCATGGTGTGACGCACATACATGTAGTGCTTCATGGTGTGACGCACATACATGTAGTGCTTCATGGTGTGACGCACATACATGTAGTGCTTCATGGTGTGACGCACATACATGTAGTGCTTCATGGTGTGACGCACATCCATGTAGTGTTTCATGGTGTGACGCACATCCATGTAGTGCTTCATGGTGTGACGCACATACATGTAGTGCTTCATGGTGTGACGCACATACATGTAGTGCTTCATGGTGTGACGCACATACATGTAGTGCTTCATGGTGTGACGCACATACATGTAGTGCTTCATGGTGTGACGCACATCCATGTAGTGCTTCATGGTGTGACGCACATACATGTAGTGCTTCATGGTGTGACGCACATACATGTAGTGCTTCATGGTGTGACGCACATACATGTAGTGCTTCATGGTGTGACGCACATACATGTAGTGCTTCATGGTGTGACGCACATCCATGTAGTGCTTCATGGTGTGACGCACATACATGTAGTGCTTCATGGTGTGACGCACATACATGTAGTGCTTCATGGTGTGACGCACATACATGTAGTGCTTCATGGTGTGACGCACATACATGTAGTGCTTCATGGTGTGACGCACATACATGTAGTGCTTCATGGTGTGACGCACATACATGTAGTGCTTCATGGTGTGACGCACATACATGTAGTGCTTCATGGTGTGACGCACATCCATGTAGTGCTTCATGGTGTGACGCACATCCATGTAGTGCTTCATGGTGTGACGCACATACATGTAGTGCTTCATGGTGTGACGCACATGTAGTGCTTCATGGTGTGACGCACATGTAGTGCTTCATGGTGTGACGCACATGTAGTGCTTCATGGTGTGACGCACATGTAGTGCTTCATGGTGTGACGCACATGTAGTGCTTCATGGTGTGACGCACATACATGTAGTGCTTCATGGTGTGACGCACATGTAGTGCTTCATGGTGTGACGCACATGTAGTGCTTCATGGTGTGACGCACATACATGTAGTGCTTCATGGTGTGACGCACATGTAGTGCTTCATGGTGTGACGCACATGTAGTGCTTCATGGTGTGACGCACATACATGTAGTGCTTCATGGTGTGACGCACATTCATGTAGTGCTTCATGGTGTGACGCACATACATGTAGTGCTTCATAGTGTGACGCACATACATGTAGTGCTTCATAGTGTGACGCACATACATGTAGTGCTTCATGGTGTGACGCACATACATGTAGTGCTTCATGGTGTGACGCACATACATGTAGTGCTTCATGGTGTGACGCACATACATGTAGTGCTTCATGGTGTGACGCACATACATGTAGTGCTTCATAGTGTGACGCACATACATGTAGTGCTTCATAGTGTGACGCACATACATGTAGTGCTTCATGGTGTGACGCACATACATGTAGTGCTTCATGGTGTGACGCACATACATGTAGTGCTTCATGGTGTGACGCACATACATGTAGTGCTTCATGGTGTGACGCACATACATGTAGTGCTTCATGGTGTGACGCACATACATGTAGTGCTTCATGGTGTGACGCACATACATGTAGTGCTTCATGGTGTGACGCACATACATGTAGTTCTTCATGGTGTGACGCACATACATGTAGTGCTACATGTTGTGATGCACATACATGTAGTGCTTCATGGTGTGACGCACATACATGTAGTGCTTCATGGTGTGACGCACATACATGTAGTGCTTCATGGTGTGACGCACATACATGTAGTGCTTCATGGTGTGACGCACATACATGTAGTGCTTCATGGTGTGACGCACATACATGTAGTGCTTCATGGTGTGACGCACATACATGTAGTGCTTCATGGTGTGACGCACATACATGTAGTGCTTCATGGTGTGACGCACATACATGTAGTGCTTCATGGTGTGACGCACATACATGTAGTGCTTCATGGTGTGACGCACATACATGTAGTGCTTCATGGTGTGACGCACATACATGTAGTGCTTCATGGTGTGACGCACATACATGTAGTGCTTCATGGTGTGACGCACATACATGTAGTGCTTCATAGTGTGACGCACATACATGTAGTGCTTCGTGGTGTGACGCACATACATGTAGTGCTTCGTGGTGTGACGCACATACATGTAGTGCTTCGTGGTGTGACGCACATACATGTAGTGCTTCATGGTGTGACGCACATCCATGTAGTGCTTCATGGTGTGACGCACATCCATGTAGTGTTTCATGGTGTGACGCACATCCATGTAGTGCTTCATGGTGTGACGCACATCCATGTAGTGCTTCATGGTGTGACGCACATCCATGTAGTGCTTCATGGTGTGACGCACATACATGTAGTGCTTCATGGTGTGTTGTCTCTCGTATAATACGTCTTCCCGTCACTTTAGTCTATATCTAAATATTTCATAATTTGCATTTTATTTATTTCTTCGTCCACACCTTGAGTGTCACCTTATGATCTTGTGGCACATCTCGAGGAGGCTCGTCACCAACCTCCCTCAGCAATGATCCAACCTGAGATGGAATCCATATGAATTTAACTTTGCGTTCTTTTATATCTTTCTCGCTCACTCTTTTCTTACAGTCCTTATCTATGGACGTGAATATTGGTTTTTGACTGCTTAATGACTCAGGCGCTCCTTCGCTGTTAACAAACACGAAAACATATTTTTCATCTTGACAGACTTCATCCAAACCCGCCAAAATGTCTTGCAATTCAGTTGATTTGGATGAAATATAATTACTGAACTCACGTTCAGTTTTACTGTCCACTGTTCCATACTCACTGTTCGATTAGGAGTCAGTGGGGACGATGCTAACAGTCTTCTTGGCGCAGTGGTAAAACACTCGCTCGGCACTTCGCGAGCGCTTTGGCCTGAGTTCGTATCCTGGTCGGAGAGGATTGACTGGGCATAATCCTTAACTATACCCATTCACCAAGCAGTGAATGGGTACCTGGTTGTTAAACGATTTCGTGGGTCGTATTCCCGGGGGAAAGAATAAGATTAATGACCTCTCCGAAACGATATGCGAGTTTGTGGCTGTACAGGAATGTGAGAACTCTTGTGTGTGTGTGTGTGTGTGTGTGTATATATATATATATATATATATATATATATATATATATATATATAATATATATATATATATATATATATATATATATATATATATATATAATATAAATGTCTCTCCATTACATCATGCCCTGTTTTGCCACCGATCCATCATAATATTCCTGCAATTATTTTCTCTCGGTAATCGGTATAATAAGCTTCCATTCAAGCACCTCAGTTGTCCTGGATCATGCCGCTGCTTTTTTATCTTGATGAGCACAATATCTCTGTTTATTTTCTGGACCTTCTAGGGAGGAGTTCTTTTACACTGCCGAGTTTTTGCTGCATTCACATACATGGTAATCTCTGAGGGTATCAGTCAATCCTCTTGTGTAACATGTCTGTTTCCTGGAAGTTTGCTCGTCACTTAAGATCCTAACGCTTTTAAGAGCTTATCATCTCTTGAAACGAAGATTCCCTAGTATGTCAAGTATTATCGTTCACACTGCAAATTTAAATATATTTTCTTTACTTCAGTCAGTGTATTTATTTGACATCCAAGAATAATTCTCATTGATTCGTTATGTATCATTTCCAGTTTTCTCTACATTGTGTGTAAAACAAAATGGGCTCTACAGAGTCTATCAGGGTTTTAACATTGGTAACGTAGAGCATACTCAAAATAGGCACGATTTTGATGAAGCACCTCTAAAATATAATAGCGCCTTTGACGGATGCAGTGGAACCTAACACCAGGTGATAATATGATTTGTTTCAGCGTTTTTACTCACGAACCTGAACCCAATATACAAACCCAGATACTTGTACTAATGCACGTGTTTTAGTTCCTTATCATTTAGAGAATGTGTTCTATATATCATAGGTTTTCACGTGTATTTGGTTTTGTCTTCATATATAAATAATCCAAGCTTGTGACAGGGGTGACTCAAGTATATTTGAAATATATTTAGAGCGGTTTGAATTTTTGGAACGCTATGATAAGGTATTACTATATTGAACACTCGTGTGAGGTGTTGGCATGTTGGAGGTGTCATGGGCGTGTTGTGATGGCTATTGTGAGATGCTGGAATGGCTATGGGGGAAGGGGAAGCAAAACCTGGGAAATTATCTGTTGTTGGAGGCGCCATATGTTGAGTGTGATTGAGTGTTGGTCAGTTGCCATGGGTCTGGAGTATTGGTGGGGGGCACAATAGTGAGGTGTTAAGTGTTAACACTTGACACCTCATTGTTAAGGTGTTATGGAAACTATGGTGAGGGGCTGGTTTGTTGGGATATCCCATCAATATTACCACATTGATTGATTGATGAAGATTAAGCCACCCAAGAGGTGGTACGGGCATGAATAGTCCTTAAATTATCACATTCTTTTCTTGAAGATAATATTCTATCATGGTGTACCTCAAGCAGCTGCTATCAAGTGGAAGAGAAAACGTGTTGTATCAGAATCTTGAATATAGGTATTATAGAAAGTGTGATGTATCAGTAACTCGTATATATATATTCCGACAGGTTTAACTACATTTCTCAATCTACACAACCTACACTGATAGTTTAATGTAGTCATTAACGCTGTTCAGGACCAATGTTTACTTGGTGGGTGATCAATAAGCCATTATAGGGGCCACAATAACCCTTCAGAGCGTCGCACACATCAAGATAATAAGAAACAGGTGATGTAAAGAGATCGTTCACTCGAGAGAATAAATAAAAAGTTTTGCATATGTTGTTATTTCTTAACCACTACACTGCTGGACTCGCCATATGCACTTTTGTTCATATGACTAGGTAATTTAATGCCTATACATATATTTACATCTACACTGTACAGGCGTTAAAAATACTAGGGACAGAGAGATAAACCAGAGGATAAGATGAGTGGCGCTGCCCAATAAACTCGCCCCTCGGGGCAAAATTTAAACATTTAAAAAGGTTGAGCTGGACAAATGCTGGATTGGTTTGCAACATGTTTGACCTCATGGCCCTACAGTCCATCATCAAATACTGACTAATCAATACATAAGTTAGCAATTGACTTATAGTCTGCTTGACTATGGTCGAAGCTATGACTCAAAACATCATTCTTTCACTGTCAGCCAGAACTGAAAACATCCCATAAGTTAATGGTAACCAAACATCCTACCTTATCTAGACCTACCTATGCATAAACCAACAATAAATAATATTTTTCTTTTATATTTCAGAAATAAAATTTGATATACTGTATGAAAGATTCATGCGTTCAACAAGGTGTCAGGTGAATAGGTTAAAACAACCTATACTCAGGAAGGAAATATGCTCAAGGGAATGGATTGGGAATAACTACATAATTAGTTCTATTATCTACTCTCGATCTATGGTTAAGCTAAGTTAAGGTTACTTTAGGTTACGTTTAGTTTGATTATGTTAATAAAGTGTATTATTGACGATAATGTGAAATAGTCTCCGTGGTGTAGTGGTAAGACACTCGTCTGGTGTTCCACGAGTGCTTTGTCATGGGTTCGTATCCTGGCCGGGGAGGATTTACTGGGCGCAAATCCTTAACTGTAGCCTTTGTTTAACTCAACAGTAAAATGTGTACTTGGTTGTAAAAACGATTCTTCGCGGCGGGGATCGTATTCCAGGGACCATAGGATTAAGGACTTGCCCGAAACGCTACGCGTACTAGTGGCTGTACAAGAATGTAACAACTCTTGTATATATCTCAAAAAAAAAAAAAAAATGAAATTCAAAAACCATTTAAGTGTACCCAATAATTCGTTTAAAGAAAACCAAATTCATCAAGAAAGTTTTCAGCATACACTGTTTATATTTAAAACAAAGACTTACATTACAATAAAGTTTTAACTTCAGAATAATCTGTTTTTTACAAAGGATCATTTACCAGTTTACATGCAGACTATTACTGGAACCGTAATATGCTTTCACACCATAACAGATATCTAGATAACTATTCAGGGGTTTTTGTAACATCGGTTGATGTTAGGTTGTTGTTGAACCGGGAATGGTCGAAGGTTACTAGGTAGTGGGCAGGAATTGGAGTACCAAACGTCCACTGCTTTTTCTTAGTTTATTATAAATATATATATATCTTCTACACGGGCCAGGAGCTAGCTAGAGTGTGTAAGGGAGTGTGTGTAGACGCTCCGATGCCCAGGGCTGTCTCTGAAGGTCTGAGGGCTGCAGGCGCAGAGCAGATTGCATTCAAATATGCTGACAACGTTGTTGATACCTATTAAGTTGTTTAGCTTAAGAGGGTATTAGGTCACCCTATGTGTATGTTCATGGCGACTAACTGGCGTCCAACATTTTGAAGGGAGTGTAATTTTTCATTGTAATTGACAAGATGATTGATTGGACAGGATTGACAAGATTGATGCCCATGATGCTCTCTTTCTCCTCACAAGATGCCTTTCTCTCCCTAAGTTGACCTACTTTCTGAGATGTTCTCCATCCTACAGCAGCCCTAAGTTAAATGTGTATGACACCCTTCTGAGGTCCATGCTGGTGAAAGTCCTGAACCTGCCATTGGACGACTCTCAGTGGGAGCAAGCAACCCTTCCTGTAAGACTCGGCGGCCTTGGTGTCCGCACAGCCTCCCAAATTGTTCTACCAGCCTTCCTTTCCTCCTCCCACGCATCGCACGACCTCGTCAGAGATATCTTACCTGCAACCCTGAGAGATTCAGCAGGAATACACAATCCTGCTTTCACTGAATGTTCAAATCAGTGGGATGTTCTTGCAGCCCCAGCAACCATTATAGAGCCAACAAAACAACACGAACAGTCCGGCTGGGACCACCCTCTAGTGGAAAAAGTAGCTGATGCCATGCTCAGCGCCGCAACCTCAGACAAGGAGAAAGCCCGCCTCAGAGCAGTGCGTGCCCCCCATGCAGGAGACTTCCTCCTGGCAGTACCCATGTCAGCAATGGGGACGCGCCTAGATCCAGAATCCCTTCGTGTAGCAGTGGCCCTCCGCCTTGGTGCCCCAATTCACACTGAATACAAGTGTATTTGCAACAGGGTGGAAGCAGACCAATACGGACTGCATGGGTTGCATTGCGGAAGCACAAAGGGCTGGCATGCAAGACACAACGAGGTCAATGACATCATCAAGAAAAGCCTCGTCACAGCTAGGTGCCCAGCGGAGAGAGAACCTCGCATCCTAGGGGTCCAAAACCCGGATTTCCCCGCACTTCGCCCTCGTGGAAGGAGGGTAGACAGTTGGTGTGGGACTACACATGTGTATCCACCCTGGCTGACACCTATGTACACTTCGGAGCTGATCAAGCAGGTGGGGCGGCCAACCACAGGGAAATAGCAAAATCACTCAAGTACAGGCGACTGGAAGGTCAATACCTCTTTGTTCCCATAGCGTCTGAGACGCATGGCCCCTGGGCCAAGAGTGCCTTGGGATTTCTCAAGGAATTGGGTTCCAAGCTCATTGACGCCACCAGAGACCCAAGGGCTTCCAGTTTTTTGTTTCAGCGCCTCAGTGTGGCGATCCAGAGGGGAAATGCTTGCTGCGTCCTCGGTTCCTGTCCAGAAGCGGAGGAGCTTCAAGAGATCCATAACTTTTAGGCATTTGTCTTGTATGTTTTGTAACCTTCAAATACACAATAAAGCAAAAAAAAAAAAAAAAAAAAAAAAGGGGGTGGTAGGAGAAAAGCACACAGAAACTGTATTGGAGGGGACCTACATTCCCTCCAATGCGTTGTGTGTGGTTTCCTCCGAGGCTATGGGTCCCCCTTCTTCCAGCCAGAGGTGGTACTCCCTTCCTTATATATATATATATATATATATATATATATATATATATATATATATATATATATATATATATATATATATATAATATATACATATTATATATATACATATTATATATATAATATATACATATTATATATATAATATATACATGTTATATATATATATAATATATACATATTATATATATATATATATATAATATGTATGTATGTATATGTACAAGAGTTGTTACATTCTTGTACAGTCACTAGTACGCGTAGCATTTTGGGTAAGTTCTTAATCTTATGTTCCTTGGAATACGACCACCGCGAAGAATCGATTTTAAAACCAGGTACCTTTTTTACTTTTGAGTTAAACAGAGGCTACAGTTAAGAATTTGCACCCAGTAAATCCTCTCCGGCCAGGATACGAACCCAGGATAAAGCGCTCGCGGAACGCCAGGCGAGCGTCATACCACTACGCCACGGAGACGGTAATTTAGTCAAATGAGCCATCTCTGTGGCTCATTTCGGTACTCAACTGTGTTCCCTTGTACCTCCCGTGTTAAATAATCCATCCAGGTCTACTCTGTCAATTTCCCTGAGAATTTTGTATGTGGTGATCATGTCTCCCCGAGCTCTCTTGTCTTCCAGGGACGTGAGGTGCCGTTCACGCAGCCATTCCTCGTAATTCTTGCCTCTTAGTTTTGGGACCAGCCTAGTGGCATACCTCTGAACTTTTTCCAGCTTCGTCTTTTGCTTGACAAGGTACAGGCTCCATGATGGGGCCGCATACTCCAGGATTGGTTTTACATATGTGGTATAAAAGGTTTTGAAGGATTTCTTCCACAGGTTTCTGAAGGCACTTCTGTTGGTAGCCAGCCTTGCATGCCCCGCTGATATTGTTCTTTTGATGTGGGCTTCAGGAGACAGGTTTGGCGTGATATCAACTCCTTGATCTTTCTCTCTGTTCGTTTCATGAAGGACTTCATCTCCCATTCGGTATCCTGTTTTTGACCTCCTATTTCCTCCGCCTAGTTGCATTACCTTCCATTTACTTGAGTTAAACTGTAATAGTTGGACCATTCCTTCAGTTTGTCTAGGTTATCCCGTAGCCTCATACTACCTGCTTCTGTCTTAATCCTCCTCAAAATTTTTGCATCATCAGCAAACTTTGAGAGGAATGAGTCTGTTCCCTCTGGGAGATCATTTACATATATCTGAAACAGTATAGACCCAAGGACTGATCCCTGTGGGACTCCACTGGTGACGCCTCGCCAGTTTGAGACCTCACCCCTGATACGGTGACTCGCTGATCTTCGATGCTCAGGTACTCCCTTATCCAGTGGAGTACGCCTCTCAGTGTATATAGTGAGAGTGATTAAGAGTGCTACAGTCTTCCCTTATTACAGCCTCCAGCACGGCTGACAGACACCATCCCTCCTCGCTCTCGACGGTCAAGACACATCGCCACCTTAGAACCGTCAACACTTGGCGAGGATCTAGAGACTTGAGTGTTGCTACCCTGGCTCCCTGAGGTCGAGACGGGCGCCTGACTGGGGCGACCTAATCCCCAAAATCATATTAGGCCCACAACATATAGCGCACCACAATCAGAACACACACTATGTGGTGCAACATTCGACACATGACACACATACCACACACAATCAATACCACATGTGATATTTTACACAACATGCAATGCATTCGACATACAACACAACGATCACGAACAACAGGTTAGAACGAACTCCAGACGGACTATAGAAGAACATCAGGCGTAGAACAGAACAGAATGCCAGTGAGGCCAGGACGAACAGCAGGCGGAGGCCAGGACAACCACCAGGCGGAGGCCAGGACGACCACCAGGCGGAGGCCAGGACGACCACCAGGCGGAGGCCAGGACAACCACCAGGCGGAGGCCAGGACGACCAGCAGGCGGAGGCCAGGACGACCAGCAGGCGGAGGCCAGGACAACCACCAGGCGGAGGCCAGGACGACCAGCAGGCGGAGGCCAGGACGACCACCAGGCGGAGGCCAGGACAACCACCAGGCGGAGGCCAGGACGACCAGCAGGCGGAGGCCGGGACGACCAGCAGGCGGAGGCCGGGACGACCAGCAGGCGGAGGCCGGGACGACCAGCAGGCGGAGGCCGGGACGACCAGCAGGCGGAGGCCGGGACGACCAGCAGGCGGAGGCCGGGACGACCAGCAGGCGGAGGCCGGGACGACCAGCAGGCGGAGGCCGGGACGACCAGCAGGCGGAGGCCGGGACGACCAGCAGGCGGAGGCCGGGACGACCAGCAGGCGGAGGCCGGGACGACCAGCAGGCGGAGGCCGGGACGACCAGCAGGCGGAGGCCGGGACGACCAGCAGGCGGAGGCCGGGACGACCAGCAGGCGGAGGCCGGGACGACCAGCAGGCGGAGGCCGGGACGACCAGCAGGCGGAGGCCGGGACGACCAGCAGGCGGAGGCCGGGACGACCAGCAGGCGGAGGCCGGGACGACCAGCAGGCGGAGGCCGGGACGACCAGCAGGCGGAGGCCGGGACGACCAGCAGGCGGAGGCCGGGACGACCAGCAGGCGGAGGCCGGGACGACCAGCAGGCGGAGGCCGGGACGACCAGCAGGCGGAGGCCGGGACGACCAGCAGGCGGAGGCCGGGACGACCACCAGGCTGAGGCCGGGACGACCACCAGGCTGAGGCCGGGACGACCACCAGGCTGAGGCCGGGACGACCACCAGGCTGAGGCCGGGACGACCACCAGGCTGAGGCCGGGACGACCACCAGGCTGAGGCCGGGACGACCACCAGGCTGAGGCCGGAACGACCACCAGGCTGAGGCCAGGACGACCACCAGGCTGAGGCCAGGACGACCACCAGGCTGAGGCCAGGACGACCACCAGGCTGAGGCCATGACGACCACCAGGCGGAGGCCGGGACGACCACCAGGCGGAGGCCGGGACGACCACCAGGCGGAGGCCGGGACGACCACCAGGCGGAGGCCGGGACGACCACCAGGCTGAGGCCGGGACGACCACCAGGCTGAGGCCGGGACGACCACCAGGCTGAGGCCAGGACGACCACCAGGCTGAGGCCGGGACGACCACCAGGCTGAGGCCAGGACGACCACCAGGCTGAGGCCAGGACGACCACCAGGCTGAGGCCAGGACGACCACCAGGCTGAGGCCAGGACGACCACCAGGCTGAGGCCAGGACGATCACCAGGCTGAGGCCAGGAAGTCATCAGGGCCTCAACGCTCACGGGTCATAATACACAACCTTCCAGGCAGTAGTAAGCCATCTTAAGGTTGAATCAAACATCCTTGTTGCACTCTACTAACCGACTCAAGAACATTTCACACTACCGTTGCGACAGCTGTAAGCCTCCACACCGACCACAGCAAGACACCTTCAGTTCAACAACAAACATCTTCCAACTCACAACAAGCAACCTTCTGCTCCACACTAAGCCATTAAGTTATTTCTAGGCAACAACAACCTTGAAGACCCCAAGAAGATGCCACAGGAAGTCACACCACTCCACATCAAGTAAAGGCAGCTCTGTTGTATCGTGATGTTTACGTCTGGCGGGGTCAGTGTGGCCGGCTGGTAGGCGCCAGAAGGTCAGTGTGGCCGGCTGGTAGGCGCCAGAAGGTCAGTGTGGCCGGCTGGTAGGCGCCAGAAGGTCAGTGTGGCCGGCTGGTAGGCGCCAGAAGGTCAGTGTGGCCGGCTGGTAGGCGCCAGAAGGTCAGTATGGCCGGCTGGGAGGCGCCAGGAGGTCAGTATGGCCGGCTGGGAGGCGCCAGGAGGTCAGTATGGCCGGCTGGGAGGCGCCAGGTCAGTATGGCCGGCTGGGAGGCGCCAGGTCAGTATGGCCGGCTGGGAGGCGCCAGGTCAGTATGGCCGGCTGGGAGGCGCCAGGTCAGTATGGCCGGCTGGGAGGCGCCAGGAGGTCAGTATGGCCGGCTGGGAGGCACCAGGTCAGTATGGCCGGCTGGGAGGCGCCAGGAGGTCAGTATGGCCGGCTGGGAGGCGCCAGGAGGTCAGTATGGCCGGCTGGGAGGCGCCAGGTCAGTATGGCCGGCTGGGAGGCGCCAGGTCAGTATGGCCGGCTGGGAGGCGCCAGGAGGTCAGTATGGCCGGCTGGGAGGCACCAGGTCAGTATGGCCGGCTGGGAGGCGCCAGGAGGTCAGTATGGCCGGCTGGGAGGCGCCAGGAGGTCAGTATGGCCGGCTGGGAGGCACCAGGTCAATATGGCCGGCTGGGAGGCGCCAGGAGGTCAGTATGGCCGGCTGGGAGGCGCCAGGTCAGTATGGCCGGCTGGGAGGCGCCAGGAGGTCAGTATGGTCGGCTGGGAGGCACCAGGAGGTCAGTGTGGCCGGCTTGGAGGTGCCAGGTCAGTGCGGCCGGCTTGGAGGTGCCAGGTCAGTGTGGCCGGCTTGGAGGTGCCAAGTCAGTGTGGCCGGCTTGGAGGTGCCAGGTCAGTGCGGCCGGCTTGGAGGTGCCAGGTCAGTGTGGCCGGCTGGGAGGCGCCAGGTCAGTGTGGCCGGCTTGGAGGTGCCAGGTCAGTGTGGCCGGCTGAGAGGTGCCAAGTCAGTGTGGCCGGCTGGGAGGCGCCAGGAGGTCAGTGTGGCCGGCTGGGAGGCGCCAGGAGGTCAGTGTGGCCGGCTGGGAGGCACCAGGTCAGTATGGCCGGCTGGGAGGCGCCAGGTCAGCGAGGCCGGCTTGGAGGTGCCAGGTCAGTGTGGCCGGCTTGGAGGTGCCAGGTCAGTGTGGCCGGCTGGGAGGCGCCAGGAGGTCAGTGTGGCCGGCTTGGAGGTGCCAGGTCAGTGTGGCCGGCTGGGAGGCGCCAGGAGGTCAGTATGGCCGGCTGGGAGGCACCAGGTCAGTATGGCCGGCTGGGAGGCGCCAGGAGGTCAGTATGGCCGGCTGGGAGGCGCCAGGTCAGTATGGCCGGCTGGGAGGCGCCAGGAGGTCAGTATGGCCGGCTGGGAGGCACCAGGTCAGTATGGCCGGCTGGGAGGCGCCAGGAGGTCAGTATGGCCGGCTGGGAGGCGCCAGGTCAGTATGGCCGGCTGGGAGGCGCCAGGAGGTCAGTATGGTCGGCTGGGAGGCACCAGGAGGTCAGTGTGGCCGGCTTGGAGGCGCCAGGAGGTCAGTGTGGCCGGCTTGGAGGTGCCAGGTCAGTGTGGCCGGCTGGGAGGCGCCAGGAGGTCAGTGTGGCCGGCTGGGAGGCGCCAGGAGGTCAGTGTGGCCGGCTTGGAGGTGCCAGGTCAGTGTGGCCGGCTGGGAGGCGCCAGGAGGTCAGTGTGGCCGGCTTGGAGGTGCCAGGTCAGTGTGGCCGGCTTGGAGGAGCCAGGTCAGTGTGGCCGGCTTGGAGGTGCCAGGTCAGTGTGGCCGGTGGTGAGGTGGCAGCGCTCGACTCATTAGCTCATACTTTAGCTCAGTTTGATCAAAACAAATAAACAAATGAGGCTGCTTAATTCTCCTCACACTCGAGGCTCTCAAGACTGATTCCTTCACCTCTATCACCATCATGTTATCACCTCAACCATCACCACTACTAATACCATCACCACTACTAAACCATCACCACTACTAAAACCATCACCACTACTAATACCATCACCACTCTCTCTACCATCACCACTTCTAATACCACCACCACTATCTTTACCATCACCACTGTTAATACCACCACCACTGAGAGGATGTGAATGGAGTCAACCACGACTCCAAGGATTGGTATGGGGTCTATTATCACTCGCAGGATGGGTATGGGATCCACCACCACTCACAAGGTGGGTAAGGGGTCCACCACAACCTACAGGATGGGTATGGGGTCCACCACCACTCACAAGGTGGGTAAGGGGTCCACCACAACCTACAGGATGGGTATGGGGTCCACCACCCCTCACAAGGTGGGTAAGGGGTCCACCACAACCTGCAGGATGGGTATGGGGTCCACCACCCCTCACAAGGTGGGTAAGGGGTCCACCACAACCTACAGGATGGGTATGGGATCCACCACCACTCACAAGGTGGGTAAGGGGTCCACCACAACCTACAGGATGGGTATGGGATCCACCACCACTCACAAGGTGGGTAAGGGGTCCACCACAACCTACAGGATGGGTATGGGATCCACCACCACTCACAAGGTGGGTAAGGGGTCCACCACAACCTACAGGATGGGTATGGGATCCACCACCACTCACAAGGTGGGTAAGGGGTCCACCACAACCTACAGGATGGGTATGGGATCCACCACCACTCACAAGGTGGGTAAGGGGTCCACCACAACGTACAGGATGGGTATGGGATCCACAACCTCCCACAGAATGGGTATTGGGTCCACCACCAAACTCAGGATGGGTATTGGAACCACAGTTAACTAATGAAAGCAACATTCATAGTGTAAAAATACAAATAACCGTTAACAAAATCGCATCATTTATTAGTGTTAATTTTGATTAAAAATGAAAAAAAATAATAATAAAAACGTTGCATGATATGAAGATACAACATTTGAGCCTCAGGAGGTTGATCTCCAATGGTGATGGGAAGATAATACCACGCTAATTACAAGTGACTTTCTCTCATCCTTGATTGCACTCAGCTCCCCAGGACATAACTGTGACGTGCTTGTGTCTGAAGCTTGGTCAAAATATAATAATCAACGATGAAGTTATAATTTACTTTCCATGGATTTTATCCCATATTGGCCATCGAATGCATGATAGAATTGATGAGTTAGCCAAAGCATATGCATGTGAATTGGAAGTTGATTACCTTCTTTGATTGTTTTTGAACAACCTGAGGAAAGTAATATACCGAGTACTGTAACAAAGTCTTATTGATTTGAGACAAAGTGAAATTCACACTAGTTATCCCATTCATCATCAGACTATTATGCAGGAAGAGCCATATATCTATAGATCATCCAATAATGTGAGCAGACTTCTAGATGCTACTACTGCTAGTGTTCGTCTCGGCACAAGTACCTCTGGTACTTTGCCCCACCTGCTAAGTAGATCTGACCAAATGTAAACTCTGTCACTAGAACTACTTGCATATCCTACGACTCTATGTATTTGAATGTGGAAAAATCTCAGAATTCGGAGATAACTTATTACACATGTTTAAGAAATGTGTTTGTTGTAGGTCGTATTTGCACCGACTTATGGATGTTTATCCTTGGTGCATGGTCAGCACATGTGTAACTGGCTCACCACAGGTGTAAATTGCTCGGCTCAGACTATTGTGAGCCATTTCTTGAACTACCTCTGCTAGAAAAGAATACAGACAAATGCAATAAATGATTTAACTAGTTCCCCCAATTTTTACTTGCTTAGCTAAATTAAATTTTAGGATTCGGTCAATATTATTTGCCTTTGTAACACTTTTTCACTTCAACCCATAGGATGGGTATGGGGTCCACTACAGCCTATGGGATGGGCATAGGGTCCGCTACAGCCCACGGGATGGGCATAGGGTCCGCTACAGCCCACGGGATGGATATGGGGTCCACTACAGGCCACGGGATGGATATGGGGTCCACTACAGCCAAAAAGATGGACATGGGGTGCACTACAGCCAAAAAGATGGGTATGGGGTCCACTACAACCCACGAGATGGGTATGGGGTTCAGTATAGCTCGCGGGATCGGTAGGGGGGGTCCACTATAGCCCACATAATGGGTATGGAGGCCTACTATTGCCCACGAGATGGGTATGGAGGCCTACTATTGCCCACGAGATGGGTATGGAGGCCTACTATTGCCCACGAGATGGGTATGGGACGCATGATGATTATCTGGTTATGATTATTTAAATAATTCGGTTTATACTGTTATGGTTTATGAAATAATTTGGAACATTTTGTTATGATTATTTAAATAATTCAATTTATCTGATGATTAAATAATTCAGGTTATCTTATTCTTATCAGTGAAATAATGTAGGTTATCTTGCTCTAATCAGTTAATATTTTACAATACCTTGTTTTTTAACAACGAAGTAACTTAGTTTATATTGTCCTCACCAATTTAAAAAAAAATAGATAAGCCTGTTCTGATCAGCGAGTCTTGCCGGGTTTGTTTGTTTCTTCTTGGTTTGTGGAAGGTAGAGAGAGGGAAGACGAGAAAGGGAAATGGTTCATAGTTAATGCCTTCGGAATTTACTGGCAAGGTTAGGTTTATGTATACCCTTCCTCCCCTGGTTTAGGGGGAGGAAGGGTGCACACACTCTGTGTATTACCAGTCAGGGTTGAGGCACGTTTTTGTCGTCCTGAAGCCTTGCACAGCTGGAACAGTCCAAACACTGTAATGTGAGTGGTTGTTGTTGGAAAATATTGAGTTTCATGTAGTCCATGGCGCCTGTGAGCTAGAACAGCTGCAGACACAACAATGTGAGCATCACTACGTTCAAGCTTCGCTACGCATCATAGTGATTTCGATGAATATACCCTTTAGGCAGGATATATATACAATGTAAATTAAAAAAATTATTCTGCATTGGAATAATTTATATACCAATGTATATTATATTATAGATTGATATACCTAGCTCGGTATTCACATTATTGCATGATATACCTTGCTCGCTCATGATATCAAGACCAGTTATACCCATCTCGTTCCTAATATTTAGGCAAAATATACTTAATAAGGTATACGGTCCTCACCTCTTTCTTGCCTATTTATTGCCTGCATCAACTCCCTCATCACAATCGACTTGAGAATGGTCCAGGACGGACCGAAACGTCGTCGTTCCTTCTCCTTCTAGTTTGTGGTCTGGTCATCAATATAATTACTAAGTCCTTAATATTAGGACCAGACATACCTGTTGACCAAACCACACACTAGAAGATGGAGACGACGACGTTTCACTAAAACATCGCAATTTACTTGATAATGGTCCAGGACGGACCGAAACGTCGTCGTCGTGTCTTCATCTTCTGATGTGTGGTCTGGTCAACATTTCTTCAGCCACGTTATTGTGACTCGTCATCTGCAGACATACCTTCCTCGCCTCTAATATTTAAGATTGTGTTGAGAACCCAAAATAAATATAATAAATATTTAAAAATGCGGCTTCAATCAAATTAGTAATGTACAGACGTTCCTGGGGTCGTCTGCGTGTTGAATAAACTGAGTTGCACGCGTTTAGTGACAAGTCCCAAGGTGGTAAGTTATTATGGGAAATCCTAAGATGGTAAGTTATTATGACAGGTTACACGGTGGCAAGTTATAAGTTGTTAAGTTATCATGACAAGTTTCAATATGATAATGTTATTGACATGTCACAAGGGTGGTGCGTTTCTGACAAGTCATCAGTTGATAAGTTATTATAACAGGTCACAGGTCGGTATGTTATAATACCAGTTACTTCCTGTGACAACTGAAGCATAATAGACAGGAGTGCCATAGTGTCTTGGGAAGCCAAAGAATACCAAGGAGTGTGAAAAAGAGTGTAAAAGATTGATACGTGACTTCGGGGTGGGGGATGGGGTGATCGTGGTAGTAATGGTGGTTGTGGTGATGATTGTGGTAGGCTTCGGGAGTTGTTCTTCTTCAGGAGTTCCCAGAACCCCATTCAGGTACAATGCAGGTACATACCCATCTTATGGGTTGTGATGGACCCGTGTCGGAAAAACCGACACCAATTTACCAACTTTCTAATTAACACATAGAAAATGAAGCACAGTGGAAATTTCCTCAATAGAAAATGGGATATCATTGCCACATGTCGCTATTAGATTCACCGGCTATATTAATGGGAAATCTTAATACTGCAGTCTTTAGACTGTAAACATCATAAAAACATTTCCCTTGAACCAACTTAATTATCAGTACCGAAATTGAGTAAATGTGGGCCTTCTAACCCCTTCTTGAAGACATCTGGACAAGATAACCAACACATCAGTGGGTGAGGGCCAGAGTCAGTCATTATGATCATACCAGTCTCACTGGGGAAAATCTAGCTCCTGTTATTTCCCTTGGACAACGGTGTTACGGGACTAATAGTGCTCCCGTTATCAACACCAACGTCGTCTACTAGCAAGGGAGGTCCTGATCAGTAATGTTAGGTAGCTAATAAGGCAAACCGGTTAGGACACATAGCGAGAACAAACAAGAAGGTGAACGATATTCTTCTCTCCCCATTTAAATTGCCTATGTTTCCTCTGATATAGCTGTCATATTAGGATTACTGCCATTATTGTGAGTGCCCTTTAACTGGTGTAATAGAAGGGGAAGAAGAAGAAGCAGAATTAACACTATAGTTACCTAGTACTCCAGAATGTGTGGGAGGCCAGCCTCACTCACAAAGTGTATCGACTGGCTTGTTCATCCGTGTTTATATTGGCTGTCTAGGCCAAAATCAGCCATACAAGATAATGCCTCCCCATTTAATTACTAATATATATAGTCTAATACTGTAAGGAATATCTACTGATCAATATGCAGACGAGGAGTCACAATAACGTGGCTGAAATATGTTGACCAAACTACGCATTAGAAAGTGAAGGGACGACGACGTTTCGGTCCGTCCTGGACCATTTTCAAGTCGATTGTGTTTTTAATCTACTAATCAATAAATTATTGATGAGTAGATTATTGATCTACTAATCAATAATTTATATTGATAACTATGTATATAAATAATAAAAAAAACAGAATGTGTAAGGAAAGTGATTTGTAGGAATTTTAAATCCTACAATCTACTTTAAACATCATAATTCGTCATCGAAATAAATAAATTAACGTAAAATATAAATTTCTATATAAATTGCTAAATAAATTCCACAGGTCAGTTTCCCCACAACCCGATACCTATGCTGTGGTGGTGAACCCCATACCCATCTTGTGGGTGGTGGTGGACACCATACCCATGTTGTGGGTGGTGGTGAACCCCATACCCATCTTGTGGGTGGTGGTGGACACCATACCCATGTTGTGGGTGGTGGTGGACACCATACCCATCTTGTGGGTGGTGGTGAACCCCATACCCATCTTGTGGGTGGTGGTGAACCCCATACCCATCTTGTGGGTGGTGGTGGACACCATACCCATCTTGTGGGTGGTGGTGGACACCATACCCATCTTGTGGGTGGTGGTGGACACCATACCCATCTTGTGGGTGGTGGTGGACCCCATACCCATCTTGTGGGTGGTGGTGGACACCATACCCATCTTGTGGGTGGTGGTGGACCCCATACCCATCTTGTGGGTGGTGGTGGACCCCATACCCATCTTGTGGGTGGTGGTGGACACCATACCCATCTTGTGGGTGGTGGTGGACACCATACCCATCTTGTGGGTGGTGGTGGACACCATACCCATCTTGTGGGTGGTGGTGGACACCATACCCATCTTGTGGGTGGTGGTGGACACCATACCCATCTTGTGGGTGGTGGTGGACACCATACCCATCTTGTGGGTGGTGGTGGACACCATACCCATCTTGTGGGTGGTGGTGGACACCATACCCATCTTGTGGGTGGTGGTGGACACCATACCCATCTTGTGGGTGGTGGTGGACACCATACCCATCTTGTGGGTGGTGGTGGACACCATACCCATCTTGTGGGTGGTGGTGGACACCATACCCATCTTGTGGGTGGTGGTGGACACCATACCCATCTTGTGGGTGGTGATGGACACCATACCCATCTTGTGGGTGGTGGTGGACACCATACCCATCTTGTGGGTGGTGGTGGACACCATACCCATCTTGTGGGTGGTGGTGGACACCATACCCATCTTGTGGGTGGTGGTGGACGCCATACCCATCTTGTGGGTGGTGGTGGACACCATACCCATCTTGTGGGTGGTGGTGGACGCCATACCCATCTTGTGGGTGGTGGTGGACGCCATACCCATCTTGTGGGTGGTGGTGGACGCCATACCCATCTTGTGGGTGGTGGTGGACGCCATACCCATCTTGTGGGTGGTGGTGGACGCCATACCCATCTTGTGGGTGGTGGTGGACGCCATACCCATCTTGTGGGTGGTGGTGGACGCCATACCCATCTTGTGGGTGGTGGTGGACGCCATACCCATCTTGTGGGTGGTGGTGGACACCATACCCATCTTGTGGGTGGTGGTGGACACCATACCCATCCTGTGATTAATGTCAACCACGGAGGAAGAACCGAAACAGGAATTTCCTTAAGTACCTCCGTATATTAATACATTTTCAGAGGGAATGATTAATATACGAAAGTACTTAAGGAAATTCCTGTTTCAATTCTTCCTCCGTGGTCTGACATTGTCATATTATATATAATATATATATATATAATGTGACGATAATCTCTTTCAA
The DNA here is from genome assembly GCF_040958095.1 of Procambarus clarkii. Taxonomy (NCBI): domain Eukaryota; kingdom Metazoa; phylum Arthropoda; class Malacostraca; order Decapoda; family Cambaridae; genus Procambarus; species Procambarus clarkii. The sequence continues at coordinate 38,436,904 of NC_091151.1, read as the reverse complement.
GAGAGATTGAGCCTGCTCTTCCCTATATCAGTCACGTCATTCTACAAGTACAAGATGCTACATTCAAGATACGTCCACCAGTAGCACAAAACGTTTTGACCAGGAAGCAAAGCGTACCTTGCACCACCCGTCACGCCGGCTCACCACCCGTCACGCCGGCTCACCACCCGTCACGCCGGCTCACCACCCGTCACGCCGGCTCACCACCCGTCGTCAATGAGCTAACTACCCATTCTCCTCCTGCCTGCTCCTGATTGGCTGGGGTATCGCCGACAGCACACCTGCACCTGCACTCACGCCCTCTACCTGAGTCGACGTCTGGGCCAGCTCAAGCCGTCCTCCTCAGAATATTCCTGTGCTCTTAGAAGTTGACATCTCTCTCTGGTATACTAAGCCCTGGCTGTCGTATACTAAGGGAGGTGGCAGCTATAGCCAATATTCTCAGCACCTGATTATTATTGCATTGCACATTATTTTATTGTAGAGTAAATTTTCATATCTAGTAATTATTCATGTTGTTTTGTTTGTTGACTTGTTTTGAATTTTACATAAGCCAAGGGATTGTCTTTGTTCATATTTTGTTTTCTAAAGTAATTAAAATTTCATTGTTTATATTTTGTGTTTCGTGTGTCTTCCCATTACCTTACCACAGACAAACAGGCAAGCAGTCTCTTTTTTTTTTGTAAGTGTGACCAGGCATTGACACCTGCCATTGGAGGACTGCCGAACATCAACACTCCAACACTTTACCGTCACAATATATATATGTATATGTATATATATATATATATATATATATATATATATATATATATATATATATATATATAATAAATATTATATATATATATAATATATTAATACAATATTAAATTAGAAGAGTATGACAGCTTGCTGAAATCAACACTAGAAAAAGCCCTCAATCTTTCCCTCAGCGACTCACAGTGGAAACAGGCCTCCCTTCCTGTCAGACTCGGGGGCCTTGGCGTGCGCACAGCAACACAAATTGCTGTACCAGCATTCCTGTCCTCTTCAGTGGGGTCTGACAACCTGGTGAAGGAAATCCTACCTGAGCACCTAGTTCAACAGGCAGGGGTGCATGATCCCAGCTTCACAGACTGCACAACCAAATGGGTCTCTCTCGCAGGACCAGCACCCCAACCACCGCCTTCTGAAGCCCATAAGCAATCTAGCTGGGATCGCCCCATTGCCGACCAAGAAGCTGCAACTTTGCTAGAAGCTGCGACGACACCACATGACACTGCCCGACTTAGAGCTGTAGCAGCTCCCCATGCAGGTGATTTTCTATTAGCAACCCCAATGTCAGCAACCGGCACCCGTCTCACACCGCAGGCCCTCCGAATTGCCGTGGCTCTCCGCCTAGCTGCCCCAATCCACACCGAATACAGGTGTATTTGCGGCGAGGCAGAGGCCGACAGATATGGACGGCATGGCCTTCTTTGCCAAAGGACCGGAGGATGGCATGCAAGACACGGCGAGGTTAATGACATTATTAAGAGAAGCCTTACCACAGCCGGTTGTCCAGCAGAGAGAGAGCCCCGTTACCTAATGTCCCGCAACTCTGATGAGCCTGTCGGTCGCCCAGACGGAATTACGGTGAACCCCTGGAAGAATGGTAGACAGTTGGTGTGGGACTACACTTGCGTTTCAACTTTAGCCAATACCTATGTTGACTTCAGTGCTACACAAGCAGGAGGAGCTGCCAATCACCGGGAAGCGGCCAAGTCACGTAAATACAGAGACCTTGAGCACCACTACAATTTTGTCCCCATTGCCTCAGAGACGCTTGGTGCCTGGGGTAAAAGTGCTGCTAGCTTTTTAAAGGAGTTGGGGTCTAAGCTAATCGAAACAACTAGAGACCCCAGAGCTGCCAGTTTTCTTTTTCAGCGCCTTAGTGTGGCAATCCAGAGAGGAAATGCTCACTGCATCCATGGTTCCTGCCCGCCATCTGAGGAGCTGGAGGAGCTATTCAACTTGTGACAAGCAGCCTTGTACCCTGTATGTAATCAATATTGTAACTTTTTTTGTGTAATGACATTTTCAAATAAAGTTAGATAAATATACACACTTAACAAAAGAATAGGGGTGGTAGGAGAAGAAAATATCAAAGTGTTCAGTGAGGATCCACAAGGTCTTCTCTGAGTACTCTTTATTTTCTTCTCCGAGGCTATGGGTCCCTACATTTGCACCAGAGGTGGTACCCCTTATATATATATATATATATATATATATATATATATATATATATATATATATATATATATATAATTAGTATATTTTGGTAGCAGTCTAAACTATTGTAAACATATGTTGTTGCATATGACCGAAAGGGTAAGATAAATAATTCTAACACGAATCTTCTCAATATTTAATATATTGAGAAGAATCTTCTCAATATACGTTTTTCTTTACTGTCGAGGATAATTGCAAAATGAACTCTCAAATTCATTTTTTACATTTTTATTTTTGGTCTGACGCCTGAACGCGTTTCGTAAGCTTCTTACATTTTTAGACATAACATACATCATAATTATACTCGTTTTGGGTGAGGTGATATGACACAAAAGTTTTAGGTGAGGTGACAGAACACATATCAATGGGTATGAAAACATAACAGTCGAAGCAGCTGCAGAAGGCCTATTGGCCCATACTTTCTCTTGCTGCTTCTATGTTGGTTCGGGGTCTTGAAGTGGGCAGAATATAGTTGTGCATTAATCTGGTGTTGACTCTTATGTGTAGTGCCTCCCTGATGTCGAGTCTCCTGCTATTGCTGTATCTAGTTAACATTAGGTAAAATCTATCGGAAAATCCGGCACCATTTAATAATATTACATACAGGCAGATAATATTGATGCTGCGTTGTATAAACAAGTTACCCATAGAAAATGTAACTTGTAGTGGAATTTCCGTCTATAGAAAACGGGATATCATTACCACATACTATTATAAATTCACCACCTATTATGGTGGGAATTATTCTTAAATACATTAGTCTTTGGACTTTACCATCATAAAAACATCTCATATAAATTAACTTAATTATCAGAATTAAAATAGAGTAAAGTGACCCTTCTATCACTTACTGTCATCTGGACAATGTAGACTAGTAGCGTCAGGGAGGAGGGAGTGGTCAGCCATTGTTATTGTACTTAGACCAGAGTCGTGGGAGCAATTCGGCTCCTATAAATTCTCTTGGACGAAGTGTTATGGAAGATCAGAGTAGTGATCTGCCATCATCAACACGCTGTCATCAATCTCAAGGGAAGTGTCTTTCTGAAACCCGTTTATCTTTCATTTATGGCCATTAATGTCAGTAGACATATAGTGAGTGCCGGTTAGATCACAAATGATCGACTCAAACAAGGTAATTAAGCCTAGGTCTTTATGGTTCCTTGTACAGTGTTTTCTCTGATATAGCTGTCATATATTAGGATTCTGGCTTCATAGCTAGCGCCCTTTTGGCAGGTCAAGACGAGGAAGCATGCTTTGTGTACCAGTTACTGGGTGATGGAAGCTACCTCAAAGAGGATAATTTGGTGTCTACATCCTGGTTATACCTGGTGGACTAAGGCCTGCTGTACAATAAGATAAGGAACCTCTTCAATGTATGTAGTCTAATACTGTAGTTTGATTGGCTGCATATATATAAATTTAATATAAACCCCCCTAATGTGTAGAGGATCGATTTGTGAGATTATTGCAGAAATACAGTCCACTTATCATCACACAAATTGCTATCGAAGTATACAAATTAACGTAAATATAAATTCTATATAAATTCATATAAATTAAATAAATATAAATCTCACAGGTCGGTTCCCACAAAATCTCCATCTGCAGATGGTGTAAACTTCCACTTCTACTTATAACTGAGCCAAAACCAAGAAGTAGCAACATCTGGGAGTTTGTTAGTTTTATTGAATAATCCATTGATATGTGACTTTTTGCATGGCTGTACAATGATAAATGGCTCTATAGGGCCATGATCTTTATTTATCTTTATAGAGTTTTAGCTCTATAAAGTTTTGTTGACACCATTATTTAAATAATTATTGTATCTATTTCCATATTTAGACACAAGCATGTTACAATTTTGCCTTAAGTAGCTGAGTGCAATTAAGGAACTGCAGTTGTCAAGACAACTGCAGTTCCAGCATCACCGTTGTGGGTGAACGGAAACATCAGTGTATATGGCTTGAGAGAGGAAAGTGCTAGAGTATAAGTTTGGCTTAAGGCATTGCATTTTGCCTCAAGACGAAGCCAACACAGATCTTAATTCAAATTCTTCGGGAGTGAAATATTTTTGAGACTTTCGCTTCGAACACAGGAAGCGAAAAAGCACTTTTCAACAATATTTTCAAACATAATTGGTTACAAATCATTTAAGAAGTGTTCAAGATATAGGTCAGAAAACATAAGTTCATCATTGGAATTTATGTTAAAATTGGGACAAACTTCAAAAAGTCTATTTTTAGCACTTTCTCATTTGAGTACGTCCTCGATAAATATTTATTTGGGGATAACTGTATTCCTTTATCGCTAGGGTTCACAGGATGAGTGTTGTACAATAGCCTAATGTTGAAGGCGGCTACAACCAATCAGTGAAGTTGAAGATGGGAAAGGGCGGGGTTTGGAGGCAGCGTGGGCGTGGCTGTTGGGGTAATCACAGCAGAGCCCTACTCCACACGCCGACGGGGCACCACGCCACACACACGCCGACGGGGCACCACGCCACACACACGCCAGGGCACCGCATCACAATCAGCACCCAGCGCCCCAGACGACAATACCCACGCCAGGTTTGTTGGGGGATCGGTGAATACACTTTGTTTTGGTGCTAAGTCATCATGTACCCATCATAGTTGTCTGGGTGCTTCATCACCATCCACCCATCATAATGATCTTGGTGCTTCATCACCATCCACCCATCATAGTGATCATGGTGCTTCATCACCATCCACCCATCATAGTGATCTTGGTGCTTCATCACCATCCACCCATCATAGTGATCATGGTGCTTCATCACCATCCACCCATCATAGTGATCTTGGTGCTTCATCACCATCCACCCATCATAGTGATCTTGGTGCTTCATCACCATCCACCCATCATAGTGATCTTGGTGCTTCATCACCATCCACCCATCATAGTGATCTTGGTGCTTCATCACCATCCACCCATCATAGTGATCTTGGTGCTTCATCACCATCCACCCATCATAGTGATCTTGGTGCTTCATCACCATCCACCCATCATAGTGATCTTGGTGCTTCATCACCATCCACCCATCATAGTGATCTTGGTGCTTCATCACCATCCACCCATCATAGTGATCTTGGTGCTTCATCACCATCCACCCATCATAGTGATCTTGGTGCTTCATCACCATCCACCCATCATAGTGATCTTGGTGCTTCATCACCATCCACCCATCATAGTGATCTTGGTGCTCATCACCATAACGTAGTTAAGTGAGCCTTACCTCGAGCACAGTCCGAGGGACGACCCTGTACTGAACTGTCGAGCGTTGTTGTGTAAAGTGTCTCCCTCGTGCTGGGACATTGTCTCTGCTGTAGGTGCGCCTGTACCATACTGTCTTGTGACAACTTTCAATTTCATTAATTTTATTAGGGCGGTTGCAAGATTTTGTACATACATTTAGTGTTTAGCAATAATAAAATACAGCGACCTCTTCCATCCACAGCAACAGTGACCTCTGCCGCCCACCACAGCAGCAGTGCTGACCTTTTCCTCCCACAGGAGCAGTGACCTCCCACAGCAGTAGTGACCTCCCACAGCAGCAGTGACCTCCCACAGCAGCAGTGACCTCCCACAGCAGCAGTGACATCCCACAGCAGCAGTGACCTCCCACAGCAGCAGAGGACGCAGTCATGGTTCACGTGGGAGTTCTCTCACTGCTGGGGCTGACGGCCATGTTCCTGGCAGGCAAGTTACCTGCATTGTTTCCCTTCTCTCTGTCTTTAATGGGGTAGTATACTCTTATGGCTTTGTAATGGGGGGTAGTATACTCTTATGGCTTTATAATGGGGTTGTATACTCTTCAGGCTTAGTAATGGGGTTGTATACCCTTAAGGCTTTGTAATGGGGTAGTATACTCTTAAGGTTTTGTAATGGGGAAGTATACTCTTAATGCTTTATAATGGGTAGTATACTATTAAGGTTTTGTAATGGGGTAGTATACTCTTAAGGCTTTGTAATGGAGTAGTATACTCGTAAGACTTTAGTGTTTTAACAATTGTTGGTTTGTTTACATTCGTTAATATGAGGCATAATGTGTTGATTCTTACTCGCCCTGTTGTTCCTGAGGGCTGAGATCTAGCTCTTGGGCCGTGCTGTTGCACTCACCCAGTTGTAACTGAGGGTCGAACTGTAGCTCTTGGGACCTTCTGTTATACTCGCCCAGTTGTACCTGAGTGTCAAGCTGTAGCTCCTGGGCCCTGCTGGTGTACTCGCCCAGTTTTACCTGAGTGTCAAGCTGTAGCTCCTGGGCCCTGATGTTGCACTCACCCAGTTGTACCTGAGGGTCAAGCTGTAGCTCCTGGGCCCTGATGTTGCACTCACCCAGTTGTACCTGAGGGTCAAGCTGTAGCTCCTGGGCCCTGCTGTTGTACTCGCCCAGTTGTACTGAGGGTCGAACTGTAGCTCCTGGGCCCTGCTGGTGTACTCGCTCAGTTGTACTGAGGGTCGAGCTGTAGCTTTATGCTTTTTTAGCAACAACTCAACACTAGAGTTGCATTCTCTAATGGTGGTCTCTTGTAGGTGGTGAAACAAATCATATTAGCGTCACATATGCCGGAGATGTTATTTTACTTATATATTCTCTATGTAAAGCTCGTTGGTATATCTATTTTTTGATACTCTCATTTTGTCTTCGAGTTGAATCATCCATCCTGTTATTAGTATTTCATCCTTTTATTCAGAAGTTCCTTGTTGTTCAACCAATATGATGGGTCTGACGGCTGAGTGGACAGCGCTCGGGGCTCGTAGACTTAAGGGTCGGGGTTTGATCCCCGGCGGAGGCGGAAACAAATGACAAAAGTTTCTTTCTCCCTGATGCCCGTGTTCATCTAGCCGTAAATAGGTTCCTGGGAGTTGGACAGCTGCTACAGGCTGCTTCCTGGGGATGTATGTGTGTGTGTGAAAATTAGGATTAAGGATTTAGTTTAAGAACGCTACGCCTACTAGTGGATGTTCAAGAATGTAAGAACTCTTGTGTATGTAAATAAAAAAAACCGTGCTCCATTGTTCATCATAGTCTCTTAGAATACTTCTAAGTTCATCATAGTCTTTTATAGTTTATCAGAATATCCCAATGTACTCCTTAGTTCATGACAACATCTTAATGTACTCCTTAGTTCATCACAACATCTTAATGTACTCCTTAGTTCATGACAACATCTTAATGTACTCCTTAGTTCATCACAACATCTTAATGTACTCCTTAGTTCATCACAACATCTTAATGTACTCCTTAGTTCATCACAACATCTTAATGTACTCCTTAGTTCATCACAACATCTTAATGTACTCCTTAGTTCATCACAACATCTTAATGTACTCCTTAGTTCATCACAACATCTTAATGTACTCCTTAGTTCATCACAACATCTTAATGTACTCCTTAGTTCATCACAACATCTTAATGTACTCCTTAGTTCATCACAACATCTTAATGTACTCCTTAGTTCATCACAACATCTTAATGTACTCCTTAGTTCATTACAACATCTTAATGTACTCCTTAGTTCATTACAACATGTTAATGTACTCCTTAGTTCATCACAACATCTTAATGTACTCCTTAGTTCATGACAACATCTTAATGTACCCTTTAGTTCATCGCAGCATCCCAAAGCACGTTGTAAATATTTAATCTCACAGATTACATTCATTTTATCCTTATACCCAAAAGTACCACTTTGTTCATCATAGTATTCCAAAACACACTGTAGTTCATCTTAGTCTCCCCAGGCACCCAAGAGTTCATCATAGTACCCAAAAGTACCCTTTAATTCTTCGCAGTCTCCCAAAGTACTCTGTTCTTAATCAATGTATCCCAAAGTATTCCATGTTTCATCATAGTCTCCTAATCCACCCCATACTACATCAGTCTCCCAAGGTATACCTTAGTTCATTATAAGCTCACAAAAAATCCCTTAATTCATTATTATCTCTTATAATACCCTTCAGCTTACCATAGTATTCTAAAGTACCCCAAGTTCATCTTGGTCCCTAGAATTACCCTTTAGTTTACCATAATTTCACAAATGGACCCCCTTAGTTTACCATAGTTTGCCAAAGTACCAATTATTTCGATATCGTATCCATTAGCTCATCACAGTACCCCAAAACACATTTTAGTTTATCATAGTCTACCAAAGTATTCAATATTTGATCACAGTAGCCTGAGATACCCCATACTTCAATATTATCTCCCAAAGTACCATTTGTTTACTATAGTATCCCAAAGTACTCCATAGTTCATCATAGTAAGATGCACTTTGGGATACCATGATCCAATACGGAGCACTTTGAACGACTTTGATGAACAAAGGTTACTGGGATACTTTGAAGGAGTACTTTTGGACATTATGGTGAAGAAAGGAGCACTTTACGATATTATAATGAATTACAATGTACGTTGGGATACTATGGTGAATATCAGTGTACTTTGGGATACTATAATGAACTAAGTTGTTTTGGGGGAATACTGTCAGGCGTACTGGGTACTTGGGGAACACTGTCAGGCGTACTGGGTACTTGGGGAACACTGTCAGACGTACTGGGTACTTGGGGAACACTGTCAGACGTACTGGGTACTTGGGGAACACTGTCAGACGTACTGGGTACTTGGGGAACACTGTCAGACGTACTGGGTACTTGGGGAACACTGTCAGGCGTACTGGGTACTTGGGGAACACTGTCAGGCGTACTGGGTACTTGGGGAACACTGTCAGGCGTACTGGGTACTTGGGGAACACTGTCAGGCGTACTGGGTACTTGGGGAACACTGTCAGGCGTACTGGGTACTTGGGGAACACTGTCAGGCGTACTGGGTACTTGGGGAACACTGTCAGGCGTACTGGGTACTTGGGGAACACTGTCAGGCGTACTGGGTACTTGGGGAACACTGTCAGGCGTACTGGGTACTTGGGGAACACTGTCAGGCGTACTGGGTACTTGGGGAACACTGTCAGACGTACTGGGTACTTGGACTCTGATTCTCTAAAAAGTAATTTTAGATACAGTGATGAACTCCTTTAGATACTGGTGAATTATGGTGTACTTTGGGATACTATAGTGAATTATGGTGTACTTTGGGATACTATAGTGAATTATGGTGTACTTTGGGATACTATAGTGAATTATGGTGTACTTTGGGATACTATAGTGAATTATGGTGTACTTTGGGATACTATAGTGAATTATGGTGTACTTTGGGATACTATAGTGAATTATGGTGTACTTTGGGATACTATAGTGAATTATGGTGTACTTTGGGATACTATAGTGAATTATGGTGTACTTTGGGATACTATAGTGAATTATGGTGTACTTTGGGATACTATAGTGAATTATGGTGTACTTTGGGATACTATAGTGAATTATGGTGTACTTTGGGATACTATAGTGAATTATGGTGTACTTTGGGATACTATAGTGAATTATGGTGTACTTTGGGATACTATAGTGAATTATGGTGTACTTTGGGATAATATAGTGAATTACTGGATTTCTTTTAATACTATCATGAACAAATGGTACTTTTGGATACCATGATGAACTACGGGGTACTTTGGAGGACAATGGTAAACCTAAAATTAACTTTGAGGTACTATGATGATCTAAGGGGTACGTGAGGATAGCATGATATCTATGGGATACATTGCGAAACTGAGCTACATGGTACATTTTGAGCCGATGATGATCAGAAGGCTACATTAGCAGGCAATTGTTCAAAGTACTTCCAGGTATTTCCAGCCAAAAGTACCATGTTGTTCATCATAGTATCATAAAGTATCCCTTAGTTCATCATAGTATCCCAAACACATTTAGTTAATTATAGCATATAACATTTCCTGGTAGTTCATCAATGTTTTCCATAGTACCTCTTAGACCATCATAGTCTACCATAGTACCTCTTAGCTCATCATAGTCTACCATAGTACCTCTTAGACCATCATAGCCTACCATAGTACCTCTTAGTTCATCATAGTCTACCATAGTACCTCTTAACTCATCATAGTCTACCATAGTACCTCTTAACTCATCATAGTCTACCATAGTACCTCTTAGACCATCATAGCCTACCATAGTACCTCTTAGCTCATCATAGTCTACCATAGTACCTCTTAACTCATTATAGTCTACCATAGTACCTCTTAGTCCATCATAGGCTACCATAGTACCTCTTAGCTCATCATAGTCTACCATAGTACCTCTTAGTCCATCATAGTCTACCATAGTACTTCTTAGTCCATCATAGTCTACCATAGTACCTCTTAGCTCATCATAGTCTACCATAGTACCTCTTAGTTCATCATAGTCTACCATAGTACCTCTTAGTCCATCATAGCCTACCATAGTACCTTTTAGTCCATCATTGTTTACCATAGTTTACCATAGTACACATAAGTTCATCATAATTTCCCATAGTACGCAATAGCTCATTATAGTATTCCAAAGTGCCTAGTAGATATTCATAGTATTCTAAAGTGCCTAGTAGATATTCATAGTATTCCAAAGTGCCTAGTAGATATTCATAGTATTCCAAAGTGCCTAGTAGATATTCATAGTATTCCAAAGTGCCTAGTAGATATTCATAGTATTCTAAAGTGCCTAGTAGATATTCATAGTATTCTAAAGTGCCTAGTAGATATTCATAGTATTCCAAAGTGCCTAGTAGATATTCATAGTATTCCAAAGTACTTAGTAAAATATTCATAATATTACAGAGCATCCACTTGATCACCAATCTCAAAATATCACCTATTTTATTAACGTCTCCCAAACACCCAGTAGTCTATCCTAGTATCCTAAAGTACCTCTTAATTCACATTCTCTCCAAAAGTACATTTTAGGTTATCATATGAAACTAAAGTTCCCAGTTCACAATATTATTCCAAATTAACCTTTTGGTCACCAATGTATCCCAAAGTACAACTTAGTTTTTCATAATATTCCAAAAGTTTCCCGTAGTTCCTCATAATATCCCAAAGTACCCCTTAGTTCTTTATAATATCCCAAAGTATCCCTTATTCAGGCGATGAGTCACAATAACGTGGCTGAAGTATGTTGACCAGACCACACACTAGAAATTGAAGGGATGACGACGTTTCGGTCCGTCCTGGACCATTCTCAAGTCGATTGTGATGAGGAGGTAGGGACAGGCAATAAATAGGCAAGAGAGAGCTGAGGAGGAAAGTCAGGTGTAGGGGATAGTAGTAATGGAAACTGCAGCAGGCCTATTGGCCCATACGAGGCAGCTCCTATTATAACCACCGAAGGAGAAGTAATAGGAAAAAGAAGATGATAGCAAGGGAGCGTAGGAGAAGACAATGAACAGAAAAAGGGAGAAGAGAGAAAGAAAAGGAAAGAGAAAGAAAGAAATGGAAGGGGGAAAGCTTATGTTAAGTCACGTTTGTGACTTATGTTAAGTCACAAAAGCTTATGTTAAGTCACGAAGGGACGACGAAACGTCGTCGTCCCTTCAATTTCTAGTGTGTGGTCTGGTCATCAATATCCCTTATTTATAATATCCCAAAGTTCCCCCTTAGTTCTTCATAATATCCCAAAGTACCCCTAAGATCTTCATAATATCCCAAAGTATCCCTAAAATCTTCATAATATCCCAAAGTACCCTTTAATTTTTCTAAATATCTCAGAGTACCTCTTAGTTCCTCATAATATCTCAAAGTACCCGTTAGTTCTTCATAATATCCTAAAATGTCCCTTAGATTTTCATAATATCCCAAAGTACCCCTTAGTTCTTCATAATATCCCATAATTCCCCTTAGTTTTTCATAATATTCCAAAGTTCCCCTTAGTTAATAATATCCCAAAGTTCCCCCTTAGTTCTTCATAATATCCCAAAGTTCCCCTTAGTTCTTCATAATATCCCAGAGTACCTCTTAGTTCTTCATAATATCCCAAAGTTCCCCTTAGTTAATAATATCCCAAAGTTCCCCCTTACTATTTCATAATATCCCAAAGTTCCCCTTAGTCCTTCATAATATCCCAAAGCATCACTTCGTTCTTCATAATATCCCAAAGTACCCCTTAGTTCTTCATAAAATCCCAAACTACCCCTTAATTCTTCATAATATCCCAAAGTACCTCTTAGTTCTTCATAATATCCCAAAGTTCTCCTTAGTTAATAATATCCCAAAGTTCCCCCTTAGTTCTTCATTATATCCCAAAGTTCCCCTTAGTTCTTCATAATATCCCAGAGTACCTCTTAGTTCTTCATAATATCCCAACGTTCCCCTTAGTTAATAATATCCCAAAGTTCCCCCTTAGTTCTTCATAATACCCCAAAGTATCCTTTAGTTCTTCATAATATCCCAAAGTACCCCCTTAATTCTTCATAATATTCCAAAGTAGCTCCTTAGTTCTTCATAACACCCAAAAGTACCCCTTAGTTCTTCATAATATCTCAAAGTATCATTTAGTTCTTCATAATATCCCAAAGTACCCCTTAGTTCTTCATAACATTCCAAAGTACCCCTAAGTTCATAATATCCCACAGTATCCCTTAGTGCTTCATAATATCCCAAAGTACTCCTTAGTTCTTCATAATACCCCAAAGTATCCCTTAGTTCTTCATAATATCCCAAAGTACCTCCATTAGTTCTTCATAACATTAGAAAGTACCCCTTAGTTCTTCATAATATCCCAAAGTATCCCTTAGTTCTTCATAATATCCCAACATACCCGTTAGTTCTTCATAATATCCCATAGTACCCCAGAGGTCTTCATAATATCCCAAAGTATCCCTTAGTTCTTCATAATATCCCAACATACCCATTAGTTCTTCATAATATCCCATAGTACCCCAGAGGTCTTCATAATATCCCAAAGTTCCCCTTAGTTCTTCATAATATTCCAAAGTACCCCTTAATACATCATAATATCCCAAAGTACCCCTTAATACTTCATAGTCTTCCGTAGTTCATTATTGTCTCCCAAACTAGTGCTGTTAACGCAGAGACAGGAGAGAGTGAAGGGCAAGGTGCTACACTGTACCATGAAGGACCTCGGCAATAGAATGCGGAGTCACAGTGAAGCAAAAATCATCAGTGTGCTGCGAAATGTTACCAGCAGCTTTCCATAGGCGTTACCAACGGGGAAGAAGGGATGAGAGGAGAGAGAGGGGGGGGGGAGGAAAGGGAGGGAGGGAGAGAGAGAGAGACCCTGTTTGTCCGAGGTTGGAGGCCAGAAGCCTCACCCAACCTTACCACATGAAGCCCGCGGAGTATGAGTGCCAAAAGTCAGTCGAGGTCGGCCTCACTGCAACACTTTACTAATATCGGCATCTAGACCCTCCTTACCCCCTGAGATTTTCATGAAGTACACTTATTTATCAGTTTTAGTGCTTCGTTATAATATAATTCCAGAGAAAGAAGACTATGCTGGCAACAGAGCGGATGTTTGAAGAGAGCAAAAGAGAGAAGAGAGGAGAGGGTTGGATGGGGGTCAAGTAAGTAGGAGGGGTTAAGTAAAGAGAAGTGAGATCGTGGAGGGGAACGGGTAGACCCATGTTCGCCCCTCTTCCCCTCCCCCCTCAGTTGTGTAGTTCACGGCACCAGCATACAGACCGTTTTGTGTCAGATACAATAGAAAGACCAGAGTTATGCCACCAGATTTGTTCCAGAGCTGAGAGGCACGAGTGAAGATACACGACTGATATTATCGTGACATACAAGATATTAAGGAGAGTATGTAAGTCAGACAGACAGGCTGTTTTACATAAGATGAACACGGAAGAAACCCAAGTACTTAAATGAATCAAATGGATGTAAGGTATTGCTTTAGGGTTAAAGGAGGAAATTCACATTCACATTTTTATTTGTAGACATGTGTGACGGTGTTTCCCCCCCCCCTTATATTTCTCCCACGCCTGCAGTAAGAGTCATGTCCACTTTACCCAAGCGTTCTCTACGTCGCAGGCATCAATTTGGTATATGTGGGAGAGTGGAGTGTTCTCGGAGTGCCGAGAAATTTATAAAACAATAATATTTTGGCCTGTGGTTTAGGCCCTTTAGGAAGCCAAGATGGCGCTGGCTCTCCTGTTTCCCCGCCAAAACTGTGTGACGTCAGTGACACCGGATTGGTCACCGACAGCAATGTGGCACTAGGAGCCAATGAAAACCTCCCGTGGCGAATGTGACGTCACGAAGGAAGGGGGGTCCGGGCAGCGCGCCGCGTTGGCGCCATCAGTCAGACACGACACGTCAAGGAGGTTGGACGTGCAAAGATTGGTCCTGTCAGTTTGACAGTTGTTTCCCGCTCCCGTGGATTTTATGCGTCACCTAAAGTCTGCCAGTACTCTGTGAGGTCTTCCTTCGTTCATGTGTTGAACCAGAGAGGGCATCGACGGATATCGAGCAACAAGTGCTCCAGGACAGGTACTGTGCAAGAAGAAGTGAAGTCTGTGCAGTGACGTAGGCGACGTCTGAGGCAGTTCACCCATTCGTGACGGCGTAGTGGCTGAACAGAGCCACTGGGTAGCAGAGGAAGAAGAGGACTATTTGGGAATCCGAACGACTGCAGCCGAGAAGTAGGCGGGCAGCCGTAGCTGAGAGAAGTCGACGGCCGGGAGACCGACTCCAACCCTACAAGAAGTCGAGGAGGAGCACGGACCTGCAGGGATAAGGCACGGAGACGACGCGCTTACGGTGGGACATTGATTGAGTTCCTGGAGGACACGACAGCGTGTGTGTGGGGGCGTTCCCGACACGAGGCAGGAGCCAGGACCAGGAGCTACAACTCAACTCTCATCGGAGGATAGGTGGAAGTAGGTGGTTCTAGTTTCCCTCCCAATTCCCCTTTAGTCAGCTATATTATTCAGCTATATTATTTAGCCTGAGGATTTTGTATGTCGTGAGCAAGGCTCACCTATGTCACAGTAAGGCACCAGTGTGCAGAATAGTACTATCAAGAGTACTCACGATATTTATGTTTATTATTGGTGTGTACAGGCACCCGGATTAATTGATTAATTTACTGTGTTGAGAATGTCTTTCATGAGACTTTAATTGAATCATATAATGAGAGAATATATATAATATTATGCCAGTATTTGGAAGTTAGGCTATGTGCCCAGTAACTATTTTATTACCATTTATTGATGTCTGATTTATCTATATTATATATGTCTATGTTCGTGCATTGAATGATCATTCATGGTGCAGTGATTAATTGTGTTATCGCCCACGAAAGGAAATACTGAGAACTCCAGTGTTAAATACTCTATAAGTTATCACTAAATGAAGGGCAGTGTGTAATACCATTACAGTGAATTATTGTCGCATTTATTATAGAAATGATTGTTTGAGCCCGAGAACAGTGTAGCGAAGTAATACGAGCTATTGTCGCAAATATCGAGTGTTCGAACTTCTAGTGATCTTTGAGAACTTAAAGAAACAGCGCTCGTGACGCCAGAGAAACAAGCAATAAACATTCGCGCGGTGGAAGGCGCCCAGCTGATTTTGACAGTGACGAGAGTGGGAGTGTTGCCACTGTAGTGAGTGCATATTATACGTGGGAACGAACGACTCCCGCCCGGATCAGCTGATTGTTTATTGATATGACCTTGTGATGTTTTTGAATGAGTTTTAAGTAAAATACAAAATACATTTGTGTTTATATCATCCCCTCCATTTATCTTGTGGCTATATAATACCTGAAAGCCGAGAGTGATAGAAGTAAATACCTGCCTGATATCCTGATCTATTGAGAGTGTCCTTGCCACGGTTACCACAACTCAACAGATCCACTGACGTGTTACTGGACACCGAAAACACCAGTTGGCGACCTTGTGGTTAATAGTAGAGCCCTATTGTTGGGGCAGGCACATAACAGTTAAGTGAACGAGTTGTGTTCCCACTCCTTCTCAATCAGAGGCCGGTTGGGATTGACTGGGATACTCTCCTGGCGTACAGTGGCGCCGCGAGGATAGAGTGAAGACGCGCAGGGCTACGGTGAGTGACCTTGAATATAACTGTTGCACACCCACCGGAGAGTATAAACCCCAACATTGGCGACCTTGCCAGGATTAAGTACTGATACGGTTGCTCACCGAGAAACCCCGACATTGGCGACCTTGCCAGGATTAAGTACTGATACGGTTGCTCACCGAAAACCCCAACACATGACATCCCCAAAAAGTTCCAGAACCTGTTTCCCTATCGACTGAAGTATGGGAAGCAAGACACAAGAGCTGGAGTTAGCACTACAAAATCATCTAGGTAAGAATACACATGATTTAAAGCATCGTACTAAGGATACTTTAAGGATGCTTCTCTTTCTCCCGGCAGGAACGGAGGCAAGGTGCAGCTCTAATTCACAGATCGAGTGTCACACGAACACTAAGTGCATCGCCATCACCTCTGTGTGTGACTCCGGAAAACATTGTAACGACGGCTCCGACGAGGACCCCTACGTCTGTGAGGTACTATGCCCCCCTCTTCCTTGTTTGTCGGTGCTTTTGCTCCATCTGTGAGGTACTGTGGCTTCCCCCTCCCATCCTTGTTTGTTTGTGCTGCTGCTCCATCTGTGAGGTACTGTGGCCCCCCTTCCTTGTTTGTTAGTGCTTCTGTTCCGTCTGTGAGGTCCACAACTCTCTGCATTGTTTGTCAACGTTTCTGGTCCAATTGTGAGAGCCACAACCAGCTTTATTGTTTGTTAGTGCTTTTATTACAGTTGTACCTTGGTCAGTCAGTGGTGAGAGCGGTTTGTGATCTGTTCAACTTGTCCTTTTCGTTTAATGTTTATCTAGCTAAGTCCTTCTCTGGCCACTGTACTCTTTTCACTGAATATTCATTTCATTTAAAATTCACATCAATTATTTTCCTGTCTTGTGACAATTGCCTCAAATATGCAGCATGAAACTGATCTAAATTAGTGCGTGTGATTCTCTTCGTGACGGAGAGCGGGCAGCGGCGAGACTTATCTTGATGGAATCATTAATATCTTCATGTTCTACAGTCTTCCGCTGTGATTTACAATATATCAGACCGTTGTGACCGTATAGGTTACCAATGCACTGACACAGCTACACCAGCATTCACTGTGGATAGGGGCAGCAAGGTGAAGGGCTTCACCAATACAGGTAAGAGTCATTGGTAAGGCGAGTTCCAAAGGTGTAGTTATGTAAAGCGAATAACAGATTCCCATCATAAGGACCTTTACAGAAAAGCAACAGACTTTGTTCGTCTCAGATGTATTTTCAAGCGTTTCTGATATATGGAAAGAATGTCTGTAGTGTCACTTGTGTTGCTTTACAAATTTCTATCCCTCCAAGTCCGATCGACTTGGCCAGAGCAAGAGGGTACTGAAGTATCTAAAACACGACTTGGACAAAGCAAAAGGTTACTAACGTATCTAAAACACGACTTGGACAAAGCAAGAGGTTACTAAAGTAGCTAAATGGCGTCTTGCCAGGAGCAAAAGGTTACTAAAGTATCTAAAACACGACTTGGACAGAGCAAGAGGTTACTAAATTACTTCACGACAACAAGTACGAATTGCCCAGAGCACGATATAACTTGCCGAAGATTACGTGTGGCCGGGTCAGTCAGCGATGGGCAGAGCGTCTTAAGACTGGCTATGTGTTTAGTTAACTAGGGACGACCACGCTCGCAGAAAGCTTTAAGAATACTTTGTATTAATAGAAACTAAAGTAAATATCTCGCCAGAATTTGTTGTTGATGTCATGGCCTATTGTATTGTTGTTTTAGTGAAGTTTGAAGTAATTATTAATTTAGAAATGTTATAGGGATTTGTAATTTATTTATTTTTTGAAACAACATTCATGTAAAGATGCCTGTAGTAATGCCATTGGGACTTCTGATTTATTTAATAATTTATTCATTACACTTTAGAAGCACATTACATGAAGATCTTTCAGTTTGCTACAGTACATATTAATTTTCTTCTGGAGCTCCCCCTGGGCGTCTCAGTAACTATACAGGTCGACATAGTTACTTGGGAGTGGCCGCCTCTTGTGAGTAATCACAGGACAGACGTCCACCTGGTCACACAAACCATAACAACCTCTCTAGTTGTCCAGAATACATTGTTACGAGGTTGAGGTTACGAGGATATGAGGTTACCACGAAGGTTCAGCCCGTTCTCGCCAGCGTTCCCTACGTCTAGAAACTGTCGTACTAAAGTGACCTATCCTAACCTACCTGAGGACCCTCGAACAGAAAACGGGACAGTATGTCAATTTCGCGAGCCGCTCCCGTTTTCTTGTACGACAGGTTTTGACTTTAGGTAAAGAACCCGTTCTCCTAATAGCTCCTAAGAATGGGAGATAGAACTCTGGGAGGAAGTCAACATAGGAAACGATGGACATCTTCAACGATAGATGCTGGAAGGCAGATGGAAAATTTGTCACTTTCCAGAGGGAGAACAAAGAAAGACATAGGGCAAGTCCACGGTTTAATCTTAAACGTAAGAACAAAGGAACAAGAGAAAGGGGTACCAGAGAGTCAGGAATGAGAACCTCAGAGTCAAAATGGAAGCAGAAAAGCTGTTTAACACTGGAGCCAAAGCAAAGAACCAACTCAAATTACTTCATAGCCACAGCATGAGGAAAAAACAGCTAAGGGACGAGCAATTGAGAATAGGGCAAGACTAGTTCACTAACAACGATAGAGAATTGTGTGAAGAGTTTAACAGGAGGTCTTCACAATAGAGCAAGGAGAAGTGCCTCTGGGTATGCATTAACAAGAGCACTGACGTACCTGGGTATGCACTAACCAAAGGACTGGCATTCCTAGGTATACAGTAACAAGAGCACTGGCGTACCTGGGTATGTACTAACAAGGACACTGGCATACCTGGGTATGCACTAACAAGGACACTGGCATACCTGGGTATGCACTAACAAGGACACTGGCATACCTGGGTATGCACTAACAAGGACACTGGCATACCTGGGTATGCACTAACAAGGACACTGGCGTACCTGGGTATGCACTAACAAGGACACTGGCATACCTGGGTATGCACTAACAAGGACACTGGCATACCTGGGTATGCACTAACAAGGACACTGGCATGCCTGGGTATGCATTAACAAGGACACTGGGGGTACTTAGGTATGGGTGGCCGGGATTTGGATTAAAGTTGCTTGAACAGCTTCCCTCAACTATCAGCTGTTGTGACTAGTTATAATAATGACCTCTTGTGTTTGTGTGTTATAGACCTGGACGAGGAGCAGCCTACAGTGTAACTACGGACAGATATACTGTAGCGGCTGTCGCAGCTTACCTGATGCTTGTAAAAGGTCAGACTGTAACCCCCGGTTAAATCCTCGTATGTGTGAGGTGAGTGTTGGTTCAGTATCTTGTGTTCCTATAAGAATGAGATTAATTTAATGAAGGTTATAATTTTTTGGTTAATTTAGTTTTACATAAATCTATAACGAGTATTCAAAATTCATATGAAACAATATTTAATTTTCAACAAATCTAAAAATATATGTATAAGATTTGTGATAAATATTATGCTGCCAAAATTCAAGTTATATTTCTTATGATTGTTTAATTAAATTCCTAATCAACGATAGATGTTTACTTTCAATAATTTATAAATGTCGAAATTACAGTATCCCTATTCCATGGATTTAAGTACTAGTATATTTATATATACTTTCAAACAGACATTAACTTAATTAGTCTATTAGCGTAGTTTACACAATTTCCATTCGGAAAATATTTCATTATGGTATTTTGTCAGAGGTTTATGTGAGGTATTTATTCATTGAAATATTAAAAAAGGACTAATTCAGAGATTTTACTTTGTCAGATTTCCACTCAATGAGATTTATATTAAAGATTGTGATGATTATACTCAGGCTGTGATGATTAATTGGATATACTCAGTGATGATTATATCCAATGAGGTTTTCATTCAGCGAAGTTTTTATTCAGTGGAGCTTTCATTTAATGAAGTTCATAATCAGTGAGGTGTATATCCTTAGTGACGTTTCTAGTCACTGTTTGCATTGTATTCAGTGAAATTTATATTCAGTGGGTTTTGTATTTAGTGAGAATTTTGTTCAGTTAAGATTTCGTACTGTGAATTTTCTCGTGTTCATTTTTACATTGCATAGCTTTTACCTCCTTGCTAGAGGTCATAGTTAATCCAATTTACATTATACATATCACCAGATTCTCTTCATCCGACGCATAATACTGTCATTACACTGAAGGTGTTGTGTATGTGTAGTAGGGATCGTTAGCCTGTTCTTCCACCGTGAGTGTGTCTTGGAGCCCAGAGTCTAGAATTCATTCCCACCACATTGCTTTAATATTTTATAATACGACATATCTACTCATTCTCACCATTCACGCAAACACACGCGCGTGTGCGTGAACACACACACACACACACACACACACACACACACACACACACACACACACACACACACACACACTCATGTATGAGAGGTATGAGCTACGAGGAAAGGCTAAAGGAGTTGAAACTCAATTCCCTGGAAGACAGAAGAGTAAGGGGAGACATGATAACCACCTACAGAATTCTCAGGGGAATTGGCAGGGTGGACGAAGACAAACTCTTTAGCACAGGTGGAACACGAACAAGGGGACACAGATGGAAGCTGAATACCCACATGAGCCACAGAGATATTAGAAAGAGCTTTTTCAGTGTCAGAGTAGTTAACAGATGGAATGCATTAGGCAGTGATGTGGTGGAGGCTGACTCCATACACAGTTTCAAATGTAGATATGATTTAGCCCAGTAAACTCAAGAATCTGTACACCAGATGATTGACAGTTGAGAGGCGGGACCAAACAGCCGAAGCTCAACCACCGCAAGCACAAATAGGTGAGAACAAATAGGTGAGAACACGCACGCACGCACGCACGCACACACACACACACACACACACACACACACACACACACACACACACACACACACACACACACACACACACACAGTGTCAGTGTCACTGGGGGGGGGTAGGGGGGTAGACACCACCCTACCCCTCCCCCTATACACAAACACCCCCGCACTCAACACACACACACACACACACACACACACACACACACACACATACAAACACACACACACACACACACACACACACACACACACACACGCACGCGCACACACACACACACACACACACGCACACGCACACGCACACGCACACACACACACACACATACAAACACACACACACACACACACACACACACACACACACGCACGCACGCGCGCACACACACACGCACACACGCACAAACACACACACACACAACCTCTCTCTGTACCCTCCCGCACTAACCCACCCCCACACACCCTCTCCATCCCCCTCCCTCACTTCCACCTTCCACCTCTCCCCATATACTCACACACCTCCTCTCTCTCTCTCTCTCTCTCTCTCTCTCTCTCTCTCTCTCTCTCTCTCTCCTCTCTCTCTCTCTCTCTCTCTCTCTCTCTCCCCCCCCCTCTCTCTCTCTCTCTCTCTCTCTCTCTCTCTCTCCCTCCCCCTTTCTCTCTCTCTCTCTCCCTCCCCCTTTCTCTCCCTCTCCCCCTCTCTCTCCCTCTCCCCCTCTCTCTCACTCTCCCCCTCTCCCTCCCTCTCCCCCTCTCTCTCCCTCTCCCCCTCTCTCTCCCTCTCTCTCCCTCTCCCCCTCTCTCTCCCTCCCCCCTCTCTCTCCCTCCCCCCTCTCTCTCTCCCTCCCCCCTCTCTCTCTCCCTCCCCCTCTCTCTCCCCCTCCCCCCTCTCTCTCCCCCTCCCCCCTCTCTCTCCCCCTCCCCCCTCTCTCTCCCCCTCCCCCTCTCTCTCTCCCCCTCCCCCTCTCTCTCTCTCCCCCCCCTCTCTCTCTCCCCCTCCCCCTCTCTCTCCCTCACCCCCTCTCTCCCTCCCCTCTCTCTCTCCCTCCCCTCTCTCTCTCCCTCCCCTCTCTCGCTCCCACCCCTCTCTCTCTTCCTCCCCCTCTCTCTCTTCCTCCCCCCCTCTCTCTCCCTCCCCTCTCTCGCTCCCACCCCTCTCTCTCTTCCTCCCCCTCTCTCTCTTCCTCCCCCCCTCTCTCTCCCTCCCCCCCTCTCTCTCTCTGTGTCTGTCTGTCTCTCTCTCTCTCTCTCTCTCTCTCTCTCTCTCTCTCTCTCTCTCTCTCTCTCTCTCTCTCTCACACACACACACACTCATAGGGAAATCATGGAAGGGAGACGAACTCTGACTGCCAAACGCAGGAAATTCACAACTGGAACAAACACAGAGGATGGGATGGAACAGGAAGCCTGGATGAAGGAAGTACTCCAGCAAATGCAGAATGAATTCAGTGAAGGACTGAGGGTAATGAGGGAGACAGTAGCCAACCTGCAAGATGATTTAAGGGCAGCAAAGGAGGAGATAAGATACCTAAAGGAGACTCTTCCACAATACCAGGCACAAACCGTACCCCAGGGAGATGGGAATGCTACTGTGGAGGGGACCACCACAACCCAGATCTCATTTGCTGAAATGCTTAAAAAGAGCCCTGAAGCTAGGTCTGCGGTTAAGGAAGTTGCCATGGAAGTGGCTTCCTCTCAGGAAGCAGCTAGATGTACTAGCCGGCTGATAGAGAGAAATAGAGCAGTAGTAGTAGCAGGCATTGAAGAACAAACAGGGACCAGACCAAAGGAGCGGAGAGACAAGGACAAAAACATGATTAAAGAGATCCTTAAAGAGGTAAGGATGGAGGGAACTGAGCGAAATGTTGAAAAGGTTTTCAGGCTTGGAAAGTACAACAAGGACAGAGACCGAATGATAAAGGTGGTTTTCATGAGCGAAATCGCGAAAGAGGAACTGCTAGCAAGGAAGTGTTGTCTAAAAGGTGTAGAGAAGTTCAAGAAAATATTCCTGCAGAGGGATATGACAAGGGAAGAGAGAATACGGACAGCAGACGCGAGGAAGGAGCGCAGGGAGAGAGAAGGAAATCAGAGTACCACAACCCAGAACCCTACAATCCCAGAGGGAAGTGGAGAACCCTCCTCAAACAGTGCAACAGCCACAGGGATTGGGGCACCACCCCCAAATTCTACCCAACAGACACCCAACCTGCCCCATCCCCTGTCAGCCCCCCACTAAGTACCCACCTAGGGCACCCTCCCCCCACCCACCCCCCTCCCCCCACTCACCCCCTTCTCCCCCTCACCCCTCTCCCCAGGACCTCCCTTCCCCCCCATCCCCCATGCCCTCCCTTCTCCCACATGCCTTCCCGTCTCTCCCACCCCCATGCCCTCCCTTCTCCCCCTCCCCCCTAAGCCCCCCACTCTCCCCCACCCCACCTAAGTCTTCCCCTCTCCCCCACTCCCCTAAACCCTCCCCTCTTCCTCACCCACCTCAGCCCTCCCTTTTCCCCCACGCCCCCCAAGCCCTCCACCCTTTTCTCTCCCCCCAAGCCCCCCCATCTCCCCTATCCCCCACAGCCTCTCCTCCCCCCATGCTTCCCCAACCCTCCCTCTCTTACCCACCCCCTGTACCCTCCCCCTCTTATCCACCCCCTGTACCCTCCCCCTCTTATCCACCCCCTGTACCCTCCCCCTCTTATCCACCCCCTGTACCCTCCCCCTCTTATCCACCCCCTGTACCCTCCCCCTCTCCCCCACCACCCCAAGCCCTCCCTCCTCCACCAATCCCCCCGTGCCAGGTCCCCCCAGCTCCCACTCACCCCAGATCCCAAAGGTCCCCCCCAGAAAAGAAGCAGAAGAGAGTCAGTTTCAGGGTGATGTACTCGAACATAGATGGGATCACAAGCAAGACAAGTGAACTAAGGGAAAGAGCACAAGAAGTTAACCCAGATGTAATTGGACTCACTGAAACAAAACTCTCTGGAATCATAACGAATGCCGTGTTTCCCCAGGAGTATACAGTAATAAGGAAAGAGAGGGAAGGTAGAGGAGGAGGCGGAGTGGCCCTACTCATGAGAAGGGAATGGAGTTTTAAGGAGATGGCCATCCCGGGCTGTGAGGAGTTCAGAGACTACATAGCAGGCACCATAACAATGGGAGGACCAAGAATAGTAGTAGCAGTAATATACAACCCTCCACCAAATGACAGGAGACCCAGTCAAGAGTATGAAAACAACAACAAGGCAGTTAACACTATAATTGAGAGGGCAGCCTCTGCTGCCTGTAGAAATAGATCCCACCTGCTCATCATGGGCGACTTCAATCACGGAAAGATTGACTGGGAGAACAAGGAACCGCATGGAGGCGAGGATACGTGGAGAGCCAAACTATTGGAGGTGGTGACAAGCAACTTTTTAACGCAGCATGTCGGAGAACCCACAAGGATGAGAGGCAATGACGAACCAGCGAGACTCGACCTAGTCTTCACTCTGAACGACTCCGACATAAGAGAAATCGGTTTTGAGGACCCAGTAGGAATGAGCGACCACAGTGTACTGGTGTTTGAGTACTTGATTGAAGAAGGGTTATTGAACTCGAGGAGGGATACCGAAACCAAAAGGTTAGCATACCGAAAGGGAAACTATGAGGGGATAAGAAAATTCCTAACAGATATAGCATGGGAAACAGAGCTCAGGGGAAAGACGGCCCAAGATATGATGGATTACATCACGCAGAAGTGCAAGGACGCAGCAAACAAGTTTGTCCCAGTCCAAAAGGAAAACAGAGAAATGAAGATGAGAAACCCATGGTTTAATCAAAGATGTAGGCTAGCTAAGCAGCAAAGTAAAAGGGCATGGAGAAACTATAGGAATAACAGGACACTGGAGAGCAGAGAAAGATACCAGAATGCCAGGAATGAATATGTCAGGATGAGAAGAGAGGCAGAAAGACAATACGAAAATGACATCGCAAGCAAGGCAAAGACTCAGCCTAAATTGTTGCATAGCCACATTAGGAGAAAAACAACAGTAAAGGAACAGGTTATGAGATTAAGGATAGGGGCGGAAGGATTCACTACAAATGACAAGGAAGTGTGTGAGGAATTGAATAAGAAATTCCAGGAGGTCTTCACCTTAGAACAAGGAGAAATTCCAGAGGTAAGTGAGGGAATAGCTAACCAGGAACCACTGGAAGAGTTTGAGATTACCAGTGGGGAAGTAAGGAAGTGTTTACTAGAGTTGGACGTGACGAAGGCTATAGGCCCAGATGGAATCTCCCCTTGGGTTCTAAAGGAAGGAGCAAGAGAACTGAGCCTACCACTCTCCATAGTGTATAACAAATCACTGGCAACAGGGGAACTGCCAGATATTTGGAAAGCAGCTAACGTAGTCCCGATATACAAGAAAGGGGATAGACAGGAGGCACTGAACTACAGGCCAGTGTCCCTAACCTGCATACCATGCAAGCTGATGGAGAAGATTGTGCGAAAAAAACTAGTGGAGCATCTGGAGCGAAGGAACTTTGTAACACAGCATCAACATGGGTTCAGGGATGGCAGGTCCTGCCTCACAGGGTTACTTGAATTCTACGACCAGGCAACAAAAATAAGGCAAGAAAGAGAAGGGTGGGCAGACTGCATATTTTTGGATTGTCAGAAAGCCTTTGATACAGTGCCACACAAGAGACTAGTGCGAAAGTTGGAGATGCAGGCTGGAGTGAGAGGGAAGGTACTCCGGTGGATAGAGGAGTACCTAAGCACCAGGAGACAACGCGTCTGTGTGAGAGGTGAGGTCTCAGATTGGCGAGACGTTACAAGTGGAGTCCCGCAGGGGTCAGTCCTTGGACCTATACTGTTTCTGGTATATGTAAATGATCTCCCAGAGGGTATAGATTCGTTCCTCTCAATGTTTGCCGATGATGCAAAAATTATGAGGAGGATTGAAACAGAGGATGATAGTAGGAGGCTACAAGATGACCTGGATAGACTGAGTGAATGGTCCAACAAATGGCTGTTGAAGTTCAACCCGAGTAAATGCAAAGTAATGAAACTAGGCAGTGGAAACAGGAGGCCAGGCCCAGGATACAGAATAGGAGATGAAGTACTTTATGAAACAGACAGAGAGAAAGATCTAGGAGTTGATATCACACCAAACCTGTCTCCTGAAGCCCACATAAAGAGAATAACGTCTGCGGCATATGTGAGGCTGGCTAACATCAGAACGGCGTTCAGGAACCTGTGTAAGGACTCATTCAGAATCTTGTACACTACATATGTAAGACCAATCCTGGAGTATGCGGCCCCAGCATGGACCCCGTACCTTGTCAAGCACAAGACGAAGCTGGAAAAAGTCCAAAGGTATGCCACTAGACTAGTCCCAGAACTAAGAGGCATGAGTTACGAGGAAAGGCTGCGGGAAACGCACCTTACGACACTGGAAGACAGAAGAGTAAGGGGTGACATGATTACAACCTACAAAATCCTCAGAGGAATCGACCGGGTAAACAAGGACAAATTATTCAACACTGGTGGGATGCGAACAAGGGGACACAGGTGGAAACTGAGTACCCACACGAGCCACAGGGACGTTAGAAGGAACTTTTTCAGTGTCAGAGTAGTTAACGGATCGAATGCATTAGGCAGTGATGTGGTGGAGGCTGACTCCATACACAGTTTCAAGTGTAGATATGATAGAGTCCAGTAGGCTCAGGAATCTGTACACCAGTTGATTGACAGTTGAGAGGCGGGACCAAAGAGCCAAAGCTCAACCCCCGCAAGCACAAATAGGTGAGTACACACACCCACAGTTGGGGGTCTGGTAACTAAGTGGATAGCGCGTACGACTCGTAATTCTTTGGCCCGGGTTCGATTCCCGGTCTAGGCAATACAAATGGGCAGAGTTCCTTTCACCCTGATGCTCCTGTTACCTAGCAGTAAATAGGTACCTGGGAGTTAGACAGCTGTTACGGAGCTGCTTCCTGGGGTGTGTGTGTGTGAAAAAAATAGTTAGTAACAGTTGATTGACAGTTGAGAGGCGGGCCGAAAGAGCAAAGATCAACCCCCGCAAGCACAACTAGGTGAACACACACACACACACACACACACACACACACACACACACACACACACACACACACACACACACACACACACACACACATTGAAAGGGGATCTAGTGGCTGAGTTGGCAGCTCTCGGTATTCGTAACCCTAGGGACAGGGGATCGATCCCCGGCGAAGGAGGAAACAATTGGGCAGTTTGTTTCACCCTGAAGCACCTGTTCACCTAGAGGTAAATAGGTACCTGGAATTAGACAACTGTTACAGTTTGCTTCCTGGGGGTTGGGGGGGGGGGGTGAAAAAAACATTGAAGGTTGAGAGGCTAGCCGAAAGAGCTCAACCCCTGCAAGCACAACTAGGTAAATATAACTAGGTAAATACATGCGCGCGCGCGCACACACACACACACACACACACACACACACACACACACCACACACCACACACCACACACACACACACACACACACACACACACACACACACACACACACACAGTGCAGCACAATGCTTCACACACCTTGTATCTCTACAGATGGTGAGAGCGGGTAAGCTGAACCTGCCGAAGAAACTGCCAGAGGGGATGAACATGAGTAAGTTGTTAGTGATGACTGTGGTGCAGGATAACTAACCCACGATTGTTGTTAGTGATGATTGTGGTGCAGGATAACTGACCCACGATTGTTGTTAGTGATGATTGTGGTGCACGATAACTAACCCACGATTGTTGTTAGTGATGATTGTGGTGCAGGATACTAACCCACGATTGTTGTTAGTGATGATTGTGGTGCAGGATAACTAACCCACGATTGTTGTTAGTGATGATTGTGGTGCAGGATAACTGACCCACGATTGTTGTTAGTGATGATTGTGGTGCAGGATACTAACCCACGATTGTTGTTAGTGATGATTGTGGTGCAGGATAACTGACCCACGATTGTTGTTAGTGATGATTGTGGTGCAGGATAACTGACCCACGATTGTTGTTAGTGATGATTGTGGTGCAGGATACTAACCCACGATTGTTGTTAGTGATGTTTGTGGTGCAGGATACTAACCCACGATTGTTGTTAGTGATGATTGTGGTGCAGGATAACTGACCCACGATTGTTGTTAGTGATGATTGTGGTGCAGGATACTAACCCACGATTGTTGTTAGTGATGATTGTGGTGCAGGATAACTAACCCACGATTGTTGTTAGTGATGATTGTGGTGCAGGATAACTGACCCACGATTGTTGTTAGTGATGATTGTGGTGCACGATAACTAACCCACGATTGTTGTTAGTGATGATTGTGGTGCAGGATACTAACCCACGATTGTTGTTAGTGATGATTGTGGTGCAGGATAACTAACCCACGATTGTTGTTAGTGATGATTGTGGTGCAGGATAACTGACCCACGATTGTTGTTAGTGATGATTGTGGTGCAGGATACTAACCCACGATTGTTGTTAGTGATGATTGTGGTGCAGGATAACTGACCCACGATTGTTGTTAGTGATGATTGTGGTGCAGGATAACTGACCCACGATTGTTGTTAGTGATGATTGTGGTGCAGGATACTAACCCACGATTGTTGTTAGTGATGTTTGTGGTGCAGGATACTAACCCACGATTGTTGTTAGTGATGATTGTGGTGCAGGATAACTGACCCACGATTGTTGTTAGTGATGATTGTGGTGCAGGATACTAACCCACGATTGTTGTTAGTGATGTTTGTGGTGCAGGATACTAACCCACGATTGTTGTTAGTGATGATTGTGGTGCAGGATAACTGACCCACGATTGTTGTTAGTGATGTTTGTGGTGCAGGATACTAACCCACGATTGTTGTTAGTGATGATTGTGGTGCAGGATAACTGACCCACGATTGTTGTTAGTGATGTTTGTGGTGCAGGATACTAACCCACGATTGTTGTTAGTGATGATTGTGGTGCAGGATAACTGACCCACGATTGTTGTTAGTGATGTTTGTGGTGCAGGATACTAACCCACGATTGTTGTTAGTGATGATTGTGGTGCAGGATAACTGACCCACGATTGTTGTTAGTGATGTTTGTGGTGCAGGATACTAACCCACGATTGTTGTTAGTGACTGGTGTTTGTGGCGCAGGATACTAACCCACGATTGTTGTTAGTGACTGATGTTTGTGGCGCAGGATACTAACCGTTCCTTTATTCGTTTACCACCATAACACAACCTTCCTGTCCCCAGCAACATGGGGCCCTCCCCCATGACCACCATAACACAACCTTCCTGCCCCCAGCAACATGGGGCCCTCCACCATGACCACCATAACACAACCTTCCTGCCCCCAGCAACATGGGGCCCTCCACCATGACCACCATAACACAACCTTCCTGCCCCCAGCAACATGGGGCCCTCCCCCATGACCACCATAACACAACCTTCCTGCCCCCAGCAACATGGGGCCCTCCCCCATGACCACCATAACAGAACCTTCCTGCCCCCAGCAACATGGGGCCCTCCCCCATGACCACCATAACAGAACCTTCCTGCCCCCAGCAACATGGGGCCCTCCCCCATGACCACCATAACAGAACCTTCCTGCCCCCAGCAACATGGGGCCCTCCCCCATGACCACCATAACACAACCTTCCTGCCCCCAGCAACATGGGGCCCTCCACCATGACCACCATAACACAACCTTCCTGCCCCCAGCAACATGGGGCCCTCCCCCATGACCACCATAACACAACCTTCCTGCCCCCAGCAACATGGGGCCCTCCACCATGACCACCATAACAGAACCTTCCTGCCCCCAGCAACATGGGGCCCTCCACCATGACCACCATAACAGAACCTTCCTGCCCCCAGCAACATGGGGCCCTCCCCCATGACCACCATAACAGAACCTTCCTGCCCCCAGCAACATGGGGCCCTCCCCCATGACCACCATAACAGAACCTTCCTGCCCCCAGCCAGTGGGATTGTGGCCGTGCTGACGACGGCCGTCAACACCTCGCTGAAGAACCAGAAGCGGGACTGTCCGATGTTGTACACCCGGGTCGGCCAGCTCTGCCTCGCTCTCTTTTCCCCGGCCAAGGTCGGTCAAAGTTCACTTATCGTTGGTGTTTAGGGCTGGAGATGACCCCTCTCACCCTTTTTATTTATAATTAATAACTTAAGCAATATATTTAACCTAATGGAGTTTACATAACTATTTTGCTTCGCTGTATTAAAATATCATTTGAAATCATTATAAATTAGAGCATAAACTATCTAATAAGTTCGCATAGCAGAGCAAGCAAAAACAAATCCTAAAGGGTTTTTCCAATTATACCGGACAAAGATTAGGGAAAGGATAGGTCCATTAAAAACTGAGACAGGTCAAATAACAGATAGTGATGAAAAGATGAGTAGTATTTTTAATAAATATCTTGTATCTGTATTTACTAAAGAGGAACTTAACAATATGCCTTCAGCCGAACAAGTCTATGTGGGTGGGGACGAGGACAGGTTGACTGCTTTAGCAGTTACCAGGGAGGATGTTCTCAAACAAATAGTAAAACTCAAACCAAACAAATCCCCAGGGCCGGATGAAGTGTTTGCCAGGGTGCTTAAAGAATGCAAAGAGGAGCTTTGCGACCCACTCTCTACCATATTTAATAAATCAATAGAGTCAGGCAGAGTGCCAGAGTTATGGAAAGTTGCTAATGTGATACCAGTTTTTAAGAAAGGAGATAGATCACTTGCGTCTAACTATCGACCAATTAACCAAACGTCTATTGTGGGAAAGTTACTCGAATCTATAATTGCAAACAAAATTCGTCTTCATCTTGAAAAACATAAATTAATAATTGAGTCGCAACATGGTTTTATAAATGGCCGTTCATGTTTAACAAATTTGTTATCTTTTTATTCTAGCATAGTTGAGGCAGTTGATAGTGGTAAGGATTGTGATGTTGTGTACCTTGACTTTAGCAAAGCTTTTGATACAGTGCCACATGAAAGATTGATTAAAAAGATTGAGGCTCATGGAATTGGGGGTGCTATATTAAGCTGGATTAGGGCATGGCTATACCTAAGGAAACAGAGAGTTAGTATAAATGGAGTCAAGTCAGAGTGGGAAAATGTTGTAAGTGGAGTGCCTCAAGGCTCTGTCCAGGGACCTCTGTTGTTTATAATATATATAAATGATTTAGATTCAGGTTTGAGTAGCAACATTTGCAAATTTGCCGATACGAAAATCGGTAGGGAAATTAAAAAATTCGGAAGAAGACTCACTATCACTTCAAGTTGATCTTGATAGGGTTTTGAAATGGTCAAAGGATTGGCAGATGCAGTTTAATGCTGATAAATGTAAAGTTCTGAGACTAGGTAATGATGATAGAGTTACAAGATACGAGCTAGATGGTGTTGAGATTGCGAAGTCGGATTGCGAAAGGGATCTGGGAGTTATGATTAATAAGAATTTAAAACAAAAAGATCAATGCATGAATGTTCGTAATAAGGCAAATCGGACACTCGGATTTATTATTCGCAGCATTAGTAACAAGACACCTGGTGTGGTTCTTAAGCTATATCTTGCTCTGGTTAGGCCCCATTTAGATTATGCAGTTCAGTTTTGGTCGCCGTATTATAGAATGGATATAAATTCACTTGAACGTGTCCAGCGTAGGATGACTAAGTTAATTCCCCAAATTAAAAATCTTTCATATGAAGAAAGATTAACAAAGCTTAAATTGCATTCACTGGAAAGGCAAAGAGTTAGGGGTGACATGATAGAGGTTTACAAGTGGATGAATGGACATAACAAAGGAGATATTAATAGGGTATTAAAAGTATCAACACAAGACAGAACACGTAACAATGGGTATAAATTGGATAAGTTTAGATTTAGGAAAGACTTGGGTAAATACTGGTTCGGTAACAGGGTTGTTGATTTGTGGAACCAATTACCGCGTAACGTGGTGGAGGTGGTGTCCCTCGATTGTTTCAAGCATGGGTTGGACATGTATATGAGTGGGATTTGGTGGTTATAAATAGGAGCTGCCTCGAATGGGCCAATATGCCTTCTGCAGTTGCATTTTTTCTTATGTTCTAATGATATTCACAATTGTGTGAAGATTCAGAACACATGCATTGTCCACTTCCCTCCCCCGCAAGTGTCCCCTGTCATTACTGTCCATAACCCCCTCCCTCCCAACCACCGGCGCAGATGTCCAGTTCAGTAATTTCCACTCCCCCACTACCCTCGCCGATGTATAGGCTAGTAATGTCCTCTTCCACAGCACCACAACAGGTATGGATATCGTTAGTGTCCACTCCCCTATCACCACGACAGGTGTCCAGGTTACTAGTGTCCACTCCCTCACCACCACGACAGGTGTCCATGTCAATGGTGTCCTCTCCATCACAGGTGCCGTGGCCAGAAGCGAGACAGTTCTGCCGGTCCATCTATGGGGACTTGGTGAAGTTTGACAGCGTTTCAGATTTCGGACATCTTGTGCTGTACATGAGGAACTCTAGTGAGTGTTGTGTGTCTAGTTACGTCTTGTCATTACAAAATTATTCTTATCTAGTTCACAGCTCTTTAAAATTCTTCTGTAGATTCACGGTCAAATTCAATGTTTAAAAACATGTCATGTATGTAGAATAGGGAATGATAATTTAAAAAATTGTTTTTTTCAAAAATTTACTGAATATGAGAAGTATTAAGTAAATGGTATTTAATTGTACAAAGCAAACTTATTATTTGATAAAAGGGTGGTGTTTCAAGAGCTCTTAAATTACCTCGTAAGTATTGTCATAAGAATCAAGATGTTCAACCCCCCCGCCCATGATGGTGCAGGTAGTTAGGCACTACTCCTTCATCCCTTCCTCTTCTCCCATCTCCTTGTTCCCATATCCCTTCCCAGTCTTCCCAGTGAAGCCTGCCATATACTGAAGGTATGTTGACGACATTTTTACACAGGTACCTGATGTCAGATGTCTGCAGGAGCTGAAGGAGGCATTTGAGCGGAATTCTGTGTTGCGTTTCACTTACGAGATGGAGAAGGATGGGAATCTGCCCTTTCTAGATGTAACAGTCATGGAAAGGAGCGGAGTTTTCCACACTGCAGTCTACACTAAGGAAACAAACATAGGAATGTGCCTCAATGCCAACAGTGACTGCCCAGACAGGTACAAGAGGAGTGTTGTCAACGCTTACGTCGACCGTGTTCTCAGCCACAGCTCAGGATGGAAAGAAGTTGATGAAGAACTCTGTAGGGTAAGGCAGGTCCTAGTCAACAACGGCTTCTCCAATGGTTTCGTTGAAGACATCATAAGAAGGAAGGTGAAACGCCATGCAACCTCTGAAGAGACAACTAACACAACACCTGTACCCCCTATTAGACTATTTTACAGGAACTTCTTTTCCACAGCTCATAAAACGGAGGAAAGGGTCCTGAAAGATATTGTTAATAGAAACGTTATCCCTACAGACAAAAATCAGAGGATACAACTGACGATTTACTATAAAACCAGAAAAACGGCCAGCCTACTCATGAGAAACTCTCCAGACACAAAGCAGAACGCTTTAAAAAGAGACCAATGTCTTCTATGCCTTCAAATGCCCACTTGGGGACTGTAAGCCTCAAAGAATTCAGTATATAGGCAAGACAACATCATCTCTTTCCAGGCGATTAACGATGCATAAGCAACAGGGCTCCATTAAGGAACATATAATCTCTTCCCACAACCAGACCATCACCAGAGAAGTCTTAACAAAAAACACGGAAATCATCGATAGATACAGCAATAGCAGGCGGCTTGATATCTGCGAGGCACTACACATTAAGAAGTCAACACCAGCAATCAACAGCCAATTAATGCACAACTATATTCTACCCACCTCAAGACTCCGCTCCAATATAGAAGCATCAAGAAATATGGACCAATAGGCCCTTTGCATTTACTTCCATTCTTCCCTTTAACTTACCCAATATTATACCCATTGTTTAGTGTTCTGTTTTGTGTTGAAAGTTTGTTTTCACCTCATCCATAACTGTTGTAACATATCACCTCACCCAAATGCAGGTATAAAATGAAGCTGTTTAAACTATGTTTTTTTTTTTTTGCACTAAAACAGAAGCGATAAATAAGCAGGGAAAAAGAAGTCCTCTCCTCCATTTTAAACTTAGACCCAAATATCACAGGAAAAAGGTTATCATGTATAACCAAACTCAATTACGGGCTCACCATAGCCCGTGCTACATGGACACTTCGTCCTGAGTAGCTAAATCTTTAACAACAACAACAAACTCGTTTTTCGAATACGTTCAGGCGTCACACAGGACGGGAGAGACATCTCCCGCCAACACATCACAAGGCGCAGTGTGGTCACAATGCGACCCAAACGTCTTAAGGTCAGAGCTACTCCACTTGACGGTCATGCTATCGGAAGAAGCAATACTTTAAAGGTCCTGAAGGACGTAACTGGCCTCAAACCCGCTGACATTAGTCAGGAAGGTGAAGATATCGTGCTCTACTTTTCATGTGAAGAGGAGCTAGAAAAACTCCTCGCTAACGATGCCTTTCTTCGCAAAGAGCACTACCTACATCCTCACTTCCCATGTCAGTTCCTGGCCGGAAGAACTGTTTTTACCAGCAGGACCAGCCGGTGGATCGCTGAGCGACCTCAACATCATATCATAAACAATATCGGGGACGAAAATCCAAACCTGTCGGTATTCAACCTAGAGTTCTGCAACACCGACAAAACATCAATGAAGATTACGTTCACCACCATAACTGCGGCCACCCAGGCTGCCACACAAGGATTCTACTGCTTCGGCCTAAAAATACCACCCCACCAAATAAAAAAGGAACGATACCATGAGATCCAGCAGTGCTTTAAGTGCTACGAGCTCTCCCACCCTACCAACAAGTGTCAGCACCCTGTCCAGAGGTGCAGCCTGTGCGCACTGGACCATCACTACTCCATATGCAAGGCAACAACCCATCACTGCTTGCTCTGTGATGGTAATCACCCCGCAATTTCCTACCACTGCCCCCGCAGACAGGAAATCATCAAGGCCCAGGTTGAAGCCAAAAGAAACAACTCGTCTACCTCCTCGACCAGAGCCCCAAGCGTTCAACCCACCACCTTGGCTCTCACCAGTCGACCAGAAGACTTTCCGGTCCTACCAACATGTGGTTCCTCCGAGCAGGCGACACAGCCTTCTCATTGTGGACCCAAGGTCCCCAAGGTCCCACAGGCTCCTTCACAGCCCCCTGCATCACGTGCAGGCATTATCCCTGGTCTTCTCAAACTAGCGGAAAGGCTTGCAGGACCAGACAACCAGCGCTTTGTCAGTGAACTAAACGCATTATACATAGACAATGACCTGGCCCCCATCATAGCCACGAGCGTAAATCTCACTGCCTCCTCTACCACTCCGGAGACTACCACCAGGACGACCATGCGGTCAACTTCAACACCGACTCCAGAACCACCCATGACCCGGGCGACACAAGCAAAGGTAATTCCTTCTCCAGCTCCCAACACTCCTACCATCACTATCTCAGCAGCCGCGCTAGCAGACGTGCTGTCTACAAACGATAACAGCACCACCAGTGGTGAAATAGCTACAACCACCAATCAACGACACCTAAACCTACCTAAGGCTGCGAGGCGAAAGACAAAAACGCCCACTACGGAGGTTACGGACTCCTCAGACGAGGAAATCATAGTAGGAGCTCCGCCGCCGCATCACAAATACGACACATACACGGTTGAAGACTTCCTTATGGAGACCACGTCACCAAACTCTAACGACAGCACTGCTCAGCCAAAGTCGCAGGCAAAGAAAAAATGGAAAACCTAAAAACACTAACCCCACTATAACTGGCTGGTATAGCCAGCCCTCCAGGCTGAAAACCATCATGAAGACCCCCATCCATCGCCACATCTCTAGTATCAGCCACTGATACAGATAATGGCTCCAAAGAGCCTCCACTTACGGGCTCACCATAGCCCGTGCTACTGGAACTTATCGTTCTGAGTAGCGAATCTTAAACAACAACAACAACAACAAACTCTGTTTAGTGTTTGCAGGTTATAGTTGTGGTTATTTGTAATTATCGATTCAAGTAACTTTCCCACAATAGACGTTAGGCTAATTGGTCAATAGTTTGACGCAAGTGATCTATCTCCTTTCTTAAAAATTGGTATCACGTTAGCAACTTTCCGTAACTCTGGCACTCTGCCTGACTCTATTGATTTATTAAATATGGTAGACAGTGGCTCGGAAAGCTCCTCTTTGCATTCTTTAAGCACCCTGGCAAACACTTCATTCGGCCCTGGGGATTTGTTTAGTTTGAGTTTACCTATTTGTTTAATTACATCCTCCCTGGTAACTGCTAAACTAGCCAACCTGTCCTCGTCCCCACCCACATAGACTTGTTCGGCTGAAGGCATATTGTTAAGTTCCTCTTTAGTAAATACAGATACAAGATATTTATTAAAAATACTACTCATCTCTTCATCACTATTTGTTATTTGACCTGTCTCAGTTTTTAATGGACCTATCCTTTCCCTAATCTTTGTCCGGTATAACTGGAAAACCCTTTAGGATTTGTCTATGCTTCCTCTGCTATGCGAACTTCATAGTTTCTTTTTGCTTTACTTATCTCTTGTTTAGCATTTCTAACCAGTTGTACGAATTCCTGTTCTAAACTGACTTCCCCATTCTTAATCCTTGTGTACCACGCTCTCTTTTTACCTATAAGGTTCTTCAGATCCTTTGTTATCCACTTTGGATCATTAGTATTCGATCTATTCAATTTATATGGTATACTACGTTCCTGGGCTTTGGTTAGAATATTTTTAAATAG
Organism: Procambarus clarkii; assembly: GCF_040958095.1. Taxonomy (NCBI): domain Eukaryota; kingdom Metazoa; phylum Arthropoda; class Malacostraca; order Decapoda; family Cambaridae; genus Procambarus; species Procambarus clarkii. The sequence continues at coordinate 38,399,856 of NC_091151.1, read as the reverse complement.
GTTATATATTGAGTCCACATCGAAAACCCTTTTTACGTCACCTATCGCTGGATTCACGTCTAGCTCCAAGACTGGCCCACACCCCATACCCAGGACTTTCCAATCTATCTGATCCAATAAATTTCTTAGGTTATTGAAATTAGCTTTTCGAAAATCAGGCACTTTAACATAATTACTCCTACAGATCTATTCCATTCAATGCTAAATCTGATTTCTTTATGATCACTGTTCCCCAGCTCACTCCCTATTTCAATGTCCTTAGTATGTATTATATACTAAGGATATATATATATATATATATATATATATATATATATATATATATATATATATATATATATATATATATATATATATATATACATAGTACGGAGCACAATACCGTTCATTGTGCTGAGTGACGATCACAAAGATCACTGCACATTTATGACAGTGATACACGATAAGTATTGTTGGTATATGGTGTTGCAGGGCTGACGACTGATTACTGGGTCGGTGGCCGGTTCGACTTGGATACCAACGCTTGGTCGTGGACCGTGGACGAATCTGTCATGCCTTTAGGGACTCCCTACTGGGCGGTGAGGTTAGTGCCCCTAAGGTCTCCCTACTGATCTGTGAAGTTAGTGCCCATAAGGTCTCTCTACAGCGCTGTGAGATTAGCACTTGTACCGTATTCCAGTACCTGGCTTGAGAGAGTTTGTCGTGTGTCAATACCTGTTTGAAGAGTGTCGTGTGCCTGTACCTGGTTGCTGAGTTTGTCGTGTGCCAGTGCCTGCTTGGCGAGTTTGTTGTGTGCCAGTACCTGTTTGGAGAGTGTTTGTCGTGTGCCAGTACCTGTTTTGAGAGTGTCGTGCGCCACTATATGTTATGTGAGTGTTTATCGAGTGTCATTACCTGTTTGGAGAGGGATTAACCGTGGTATATACTTGTGTTACTGTTGCAGGCACAGCAGCTCGTGTGTGCCGCGCCCCCCGCCCCACACTGACCCCTTCAGCAGTCCCTCCGCTGCCCTACCAGACGCCCCCTGCTTCACCTACACCCAGGCGCCCGCCAAGCGTCAGGAGGGATGGTAATGATACTCAATTTTTTAAGTTCAATTATGAAGAAGACATTAGGCATGGGAAGCTTGTGTACCCACTTGGTTTACTGTCTATAACAATGACTCCCATGCAGGGGTTCTGCGGAACAATGGGGTTTATAGATAAATTTTTAACATGACGTGCTTATAAAACGATGAAGCATTTATAAAATGTTGCTTGGCTAGATATTCGCCAAGCATTATTATGGAAGTGGTGGTTAAATATTTACTTTAAATTAGGAAATTAGAATTAATGTTATTCTTTTGAATTGAATTATTGTCAACTTTCTTATAAAACAATAAAAATAAAATGTACTTTTTAGTTAAAAAAAAATAGATTTACATAAAATCTTAACAAATATGTTCACAATATTTGTAACCAGTTATAACGATGTAGAGCAAACATATTTGTAATTTGTTATTAACATTAATTAGTAAATAGAAATAGGCAATAAATATCCATGAAATATTTTATTCAAAAGTGTGAGTTCATTTTTATTTATTAGATTTGCTGCTTTACGCACCTATTTTGGAATTTCTGTTGATGGACCTAATGTGTGCTCAACCTGGTCTCTCAACCTGGACGACGTATAAATCCTCAACGTCAAAATAAGATGTACTGTAAACTATAGCGGCTCGCTATATTGACGGGCTGTTATTTTCACCATTCGTGGGTCCTGGGTTGGGTTAGGTTCTGGCAATTTAGTACATCAGTTTAGTGACCTTGTGACAACTCGAGACTGGTCAGCCAGGTAGAACTAGGTGGTCTTCCAAGTAGGGCGGGCTGATGACTAGACGTACCTGGTCCTCTGTGATGACCAGACGTACCTGGTCCTCTGTGATGACCAGACGTACCTGGTCCTCTGTGATGACTAGACGTACCTGGTCCTCTGTGATGACCAGACGTACCTGGTCCTCTGTGATGACCAGACGTACCTGGTCCTCTGTGTTGGCCAGACGTACCTGGTCCTCTGTGTTGGCCAGACGTACCTGGTCCTCTGTGTTGGCCAGACGTACCTAGTCCTCTGTGTTGACCAGACGTACCTGGTCCTCTGTGTTGGCCAGACGTACCTGGTCCTCTGTGTTGGCCAGACGTACCTAGTCCTCTGTGATGACCAGACGTACCTGGTCCTCTGTGTTGGCCAGACGTACCTGGTCCTCTGTGTTGGCCAGACGTACCTGGTCCTCTGTGATGGCCAGACGTACCTGGTCCTCTGTGATGACTAGACGTACCTGGTCCTCTGTGATGACTAGACGTACCTGGTCCTCTGTGATGACTAGACGTACCTGGTCCTCTGTGATGACTAGACGTACCTGGTCCTCTGTGATGACCAGACGTACCTGGTCCTCTGTGATGACCAGACGTACCTGGTCCTCTGTGTTGGCCAGACGTACCTGGTCCTCTGTGTTGGCCAGACGTACCTGGTCCTCTGTGTTGGCCAGACGTACCTAGTCCTCTGTGTTGACCAGACGTACCTGGTCCTCTGTGTTGGCCAGACGTACCTGGTCCTCTGTGTTGGCCAGACGTACCTAGTCCTCTGTGATGACCAGACGTACCTGGTCCTCTGTGTTGGCCAGACGTACCTGGTCCTCTGTGTTGGCCAGACGTACCTGGTCCTCTGTGATGGCCAGACGTACCTGGTCCTCTGTGATGACTAGACGTACCTGGTCCTCTGTGATGACTAGACGTACCTGGTCCTCTGTGATGACTAGACGTACCTGGTCCTCTGTGATGACTAGACGTACCTGGTCCTATATGGACTCGGGTCCATGTATACCCCCCACCCCCCCCCCCCCCACCCCACCTCCCACTGACAATCCCCATTAACTCATATATTCTTCATGGGATTTCTGAAATATTTCAAGCTGCCTTGCATGGACCTGTAATCACTCCTGCAGTTTCCGGTTTTATTGTGTTCTTTGATGCATTTTTCCATGTTCAGAGTTTCTTGGATGGAATTTATTCTCTAGTTGATATGATCCAATTATTTGGGTGAGATGAAAAGGTTGACGGTGTTCCTTGGGATGTCCTCAGGTGCTCCGCCTTGACCTACGAACACTACTACTACATGACCGACCAGAGTTGCCAGGAGGAACGCAGCCCACTCTGCATGCTGGAGGCCGACGACGATGATGATGACCAACTTGATGAGGAACCTGAAGGGAAAGTCTGAGGAGGGGGAAGTCTGAGGAGGGGGAAGTCTGAGGAGGGGGAAGTCTGAGGAGGGGGAAGTCTGAGGAGGGGGAAGTATGAGGAGGGGTAAGTATGAGGAGAGGATGACTGAGGAAGGGAAATCCTGAGGGTAAACCTCTAGGGGTTTATATATATATATATATATATATATATATATATATATATATATATATATATATATATATATATATATATATATATATATATATTACCACTGTGTTAGATTATGTATAAATGTGTATTACTTTATGCATCCATTTATTAGTATATATTACAATAGATAACTAAGTAGAGGTAATTAGTATGCATTTTAATGTTTAGCTATGTATTAGTGTGTGAATTAAGTATTATAATGTACTTAATATAGTGACATTAGGCCAGTAGTAATTCATTCCTTACTTGTAATCATTCGACTGCTTATGTGGGAAATCATATCCACTATATAAAAATCGTATCAGAATCACTTCAGATTCATTAAATCCTACATCTGGATCCTACATGACAATACCACTATGATCACATACATCATAGGGCCCATGGTGCCTACGTAACTTTGTGCATGATTTCTGAAGGATCTAGAAGCTTCAAGAAGAATACAGTATCTTAATTAAAAACTATTGGAACAATCAATCGATTTCTGCTAAGGATTATATCAAATCCTTAATAAGAATCAATAGTACTCTCAAGTACTATCAATAATCTATGAATCTTATATCTAATTATATTATAATCACATCTTATCTTAATAATATGTCTAGACAGTAAAAATAATCAATCAATATTCATTGAAGGCTTCCTCGCTCACAGAGCGAACTCGGACTTCAAGCGCCCACGACAGGATCACCCGGGGAGAGAACATATGTTTACAGAGTAAACATGTGATGGTACCTTGTGAACATTTTCAGTAGAGGACACCATATTAACTTATCATTATCACCAGTGATTACTCTTTAGAACTGAGGGAGTACCTGGACTATGTCTATAGGGAAAAATTCCTAGTACTTCATCTAAGTGTGTAGAGTGGAGCACACCAAGTGATGCCGCCTCCACCTCCACAATCAACTTAATCTAATCCTACTGCAAACACAATTAAGGGCATAATAAATTAGCAAAGCTACCTGAATAATAAACAAAGCTGTGACATAAAATATAGTGCCTAAACCTGAGATTACACACAATCACAAAAGCGTGATGTATAAAATAAACAAATCCACAAGGGCCGTGACGGACGAACCTACGTCCGAGAGCATCCCAGACGCTGCCTTAATCGACTGAGTTACAACACGGTATAAGAATTGCAACCAGAAATTCTACTGAATTTACTTGGATCCTGCAGCCTCTCCGAGACACAAACCAGGATTTTACACAACTCCCCCCTTGCACTCGAGCTGTCAACAGGCCGATCTACCTCTTCGCCCTTACTTCATTACACGCTATTGTGTAATGATACTGATACATCACGCTATTGTGTAATGATACTAATACATCACGCTATTGTGTAATGATACTGATACATCACGCTATTGTGTAATGATACTGATACATCACGCTATTGTGTAATGATACTGATACATCACGCTATTGTGTAATGATACTGATACATCACGCTATTGTGTAATGATACTGATACATCACGCTATTGTGTAATGATACTGATACATCACGCTATTGTGTAATGATACTGATACATCACGCTATTGTGATTTCTATGAGTAATGAAGTAAGGGCGAATCTTGGGTGATCTTGAGGTTACGGACCTCCGGCCGTAACCTCAATTCTCTCCTTCGTTTCCTGGTCGCCAGCTGGGTGATCCTCTCTGCGTCCCACCAATACCTTTATTTCAAGTGTATCACCGTGTTGCCAGCCATAGTGTCTCTTTTCCATATAATGCCAGTGCTAGTGTGGTGCAAATTAATATCATTTATTCACAATGTTCAATGAGATGGAGGAGTCACATAAAAGTACTAATAAAATAATAAAGTTTACTTAAGAGCAAACTAATATGTATGTATGTGTGTGTATATATATATATATATATATATATATATATATATATATATATATATATATATATATATATATATATGCAGAATAACCACATATGAAAAATAGAAAATGCTTAACGCGTTTTCGGCTAATTCGCCTTCATCAGAGCAAAGTAGAATCATATCCTCATTCTACTTTGCTCTGATGAAGGCGAATTAGCCGAAAACGCGTTAAGCATTTTCTATTTTTCATATGTGGTTATTCTGCATACTTGGATCAGTGTTTTTGTGATCATTGTTGCATATATATATATATATAATATGCTAGCAGTCTTTCTTGTAGACATATATTATTGAACATGACAAAGGATGAGATGAATGATTCTTGCAGGAGTCTTGTGCTATATAGTCTTCCTTACTCGGCGCCTTCCTTTGATAATTACTTGCACGAATCTTCTCTATTTTTCTTATTTTTTTCTTCACTTCAGGAGGACGTTAACAAATTAACTCAACAAGGTCAATTTTACAGATTTATTATAGCCTGACGCTAAGACATGCGTTTTGTTGACCCTTGTTAACATTATCAAAAGCAGAGTACACGTGGTTAAAACTTAAGAGCAGCCGAATATACGACCAGGATTGAGGTGAAGCACCTCACTGTGGGCCAATAGTGAGGTACCAGACTACACTTCAGAACCTAAAACTGGAGCATACTTACCTCCAGTTCACGGGAGACATCTCCCGTCACGCAGGGTGCAGTCGCACCTCCACAGATCTCCAGTATCAGCTAATGATACTAGTAATGGCTCAAAAGGGCCACCACTTACGGGCTATTTATGCCCGTGCCACCTTTTGGGTGGCTTAATCTTCATTAATCAATCAGTGGTTGAGAGAGAGGATACACAGCCCCGCTCCTGTGCCAGGTAAGTCCACTACGGGCTCACCATAGCCCGTGCTACTTGCAACTTTTGGTCTGAGTAGCTGAATCTAAAACAACCACCACCTCCAGTTTCAGTGATGGCTGGGACAGTGTGTTAGATGGTCCGTCATGTTCTAGAAGATGACAGTGTAAAACGTCCACTACGGGCTCACTATAACCCGTGTTATTTTTGTTCCGAGTAGCTGAATCTAAGGCAACAAGCAGAGTGTAACCAGTTTTTTTTTAACTTTTACCCCGAGGGGCGAGTTTATTGGGCAGCGCCACTTAACTTGTGAGTGAACACACCGCCATAGCAGCATGTACAACACTCCCCAATTGGAAGAAAACCCCGCTGGGTTGTTCATCCTGTAACCTGGTGTTTGATGGTTGTTAATAGTTCATTGAGTGTTTGCTGATATGTAAACCCACCCAACTGCAGAACAATACAACTAGTCAGCAGGGAAAACATGTGTGTGACCTTACATGATGCCTGATAGTTACTCATAATTACTCTCACATTAGCTTAGGTTACTTTGCGGTTACCTTACGATGATTCCGAGGGTCGACGTCCCCGCAGCTCGGTCCGTGACCAGCTCTCCTGGTTGCCGGTCTGGTCAATCAGACCAAACACGGCTGCTCGCAGCCTGATGTATGATTCACAGCCTGCATGGTTGCAAATATATTTTATAGCTAAAATCAACTCAATGACACATCTATATTATTAGGACCGTTTAATTTTTTTTAATCTGTAATCCCTAGAGCACAAGAGGGAGATATACATAATAATTGACACATGGAAAATACAGCGGGACTGGGTTCAAATATGCACACGGACATAACAGAGTATAAGACCAGAAGGCATGGCAGGATGTGCAAAATAGCCCCATTAATTAAAGGGCAAAGGTGCAATTGGTACGCTGAGAGCGAACTCTATCAACTTGTAAACTCCAAGACTTTTCAACACACACCCTCTGAACTTAACAAGCATAACTGGCCAACTTCACACAGTGTTCAAAAGAGAACTTGATGAAACACATTGGGTTCGATTAGGTTAGGTTAATTTATTTTGGTTTATATTAGGTTAGGTTTCAGTTAGGGTTGATTATCCAGGTATCTCACACTTGGTTGTGGTGATAACCGTGGGACATAGGAGTGTAATGTAAGCCACACACACACAACACAAGGCTGCCACACTCTCACAACACAAGGCTGCCACACTCTCACAACACAAGGCTGCCACACACTCACAACACAAGGCTGCCACACACACACAACACAAGGCTGCCACACTCTCACAACACAAGGCTGCCACACTCTCACAACACAAGGCTGCCACACTCTCACAACACAAGGCTGCCACACTCTCACAACACAAGGCTGCCACACTCTCACAACACAAGGCTGCCACACTCTCACAACACAAGGCTGCCACACTCTCACAACACAAGGCTGCCACACTCTCACAACACAAGGCTGCCACACACTCACAGCACAAGGCTGCCACACTCTCACAACACAAGGCTGCCACACTCTCACAACACAAGGCTGCCACACACACACAGCACAAGGCTGCCACACTCTCACAACACAAGGCTGCCACACACACACAACACAAGGCTGCCACACACACACAGCACAAGGCTGCCACACTCTCACAGCACAAGGCTGCCACACTCTCTCAGCACAAGGCTGCCACACTCTCACAACACAAGGCTGCCACACACACACAGCACAAGGCTGCCACACTCTCTCAGCACAAGGCTGCCACACACACACAACACAAGGCTGCCACACACACACAGCACAAGGCTGCCACACTCTCACAACACAAGGCTGCCACACACACACAGCACAAGGCTGCCACACACTCACAACACAAGGCTGCCACACACACACAACACAAGGCTGCCACACACACACAGCACAAGGCTGCCACACTCTCACAGCACAAGGCTGCCACACTCTCTCAGCACAAGGCTGCCACACTCTCACAACACAAGGCTGCCACACTCTCACAACACAAGGCTGCCACACACTCACAACACAAGGCTGCCACACACACACAACACAAGGCTGCCACACACTCACAACACAAGGCTGCCACACTCTCACAGCACAAGGCTGCCACACACACACAACACAAGGCTGCCACACACACACAACACAAGGCTGCCACACTCTCACAACACAAGGCTGCCACACACACACAACACAAGGCTGCCACACTCTCACAGCACAAGGCTGCCACACTCTCACAGCACAAGGCTGCCACACTCTCACAACACAAGGCTGCCACACTCTCACAACACAAGGCTGCCACACTCTCACAACACAAGGCTGCCACACTCTCACAACACAAGGCTGCCACACTCTCACAACACAAGGCTGCCACACTCTCACAACACAAGGCTGCCACACTCTCACAACACAAGGCTGCCACACTCTCACAACACAAGGCTGCCACACTCTCACAACACAAGGCTGCCACACTCTCACAACACAAGGCTGCCACACTCTCACAACACAAGGCTGCCACACTCTCACAACACAAGGCTGCCACACTCTCACAACACAAGGCTGCCACACTCTCACAACACAAGGCTGCCACACTCTCACAACACAAGGCTGCCACACTCTCACAACACAAGGCTGCCACACTCTCACAACACAAGGCTGCCACACACTCTCACAGCACAAGGCTGCCACACACTCTCACAGCACAAGGTTGAGCAGGTTATCCTGGCAGATGAAAAAATAGAAGTAAACGGAGGATGTCCCAGTGAAGGTGTAGTGAGAACCGTTGTGCGTCAAGTAGAAGTATGAGGACAACGACGGGGAGGTCTTGTCCACGAGGCTTGTGGGGTCCAGGTCCGTCTGGTTGTAAGGTATGGCCGCTCCTCCCGCGTCCCAAGTGGGCTGGCCGCCTGGCTTACGAGACAGGTTCACCCAGTATCGAGTGTTTTCTGAAAATATAAGAACATTTAATCTCTCTCTCTTCCTCTCACTCTGTCCCCCGCCCCCTCTCGTCCCTCCCCTCTCCCCCCCCCCCCCTTTCTCTCTTACTTGTGTCTAAGGCATATACCGGTTAGTTGAGGATGAAGAGCAGTATATGGTCCGAAGATTATCAGGAACACGGGTAACCGGGATAGGTAATCAGAGGTAAATAAACTTTTTAACGATAATTCTGGAAAAAAATAAACATTTACCTTCGTATCTTTTTTCACGTCTATTTTATGAAGTAAATATAAAATTGCATTTGAGATTCTGCAACATTTCTTTGTGCTTGACACATGTTCCTGGAGCCCGACGGAACGTCTCCAAGAGACTAGTAGAAGTTCAGATGATTCATACATGATATTTACATTGATATAACAATAATACATGACTAATAAATACATACAATTATCCAATAGCTAAAACTCACGTTTGCAACA
>NC_091151.1:38325246-38385246 GCF_040958095.1 Procambarus clarkii | reverse complement strand
GCATATACTGAAAGTGACAAGGAAATCTGCGAGGCACTGAATGCCAGTTTCCATGGAGTGTTCACTACCGAGCCTGAGCAGTCCCATTGTTGTAAGGGGTTACCCTAGATGAAAGACTATCAGATATAGAGGTGACAGCAGAGGAGGTAATGAAACAGTTGACAACTCTAGATGCAACTAGAGCAGTTGGACCAGACAAAGTATCACCGTGGATACTAAAAGCAGCAGCACAGGTCCTCAGCGTGCCTCTGGCAATGATCTTTAATGAGTCGCTTATGTCAGGAGAATTGCCCAGTTGCTGGAAGAAGGCAAATGTCGTGCCGATCTTCAAGAAAGGTGATAGGGAGGAGGCACTTAACTATAGACCTGTATCACTGACAAGCATCCCCTGTAAAATACTGGAAAGAATAATTAGGCTACGACTGGTTGCACACCTGGAGAACATTAGGTTTGTGAACAAACATCAACATGGGTTCTGGACAGGGAAATCGTGCCTAACAAACCTTCTGGAATTCTATGATAAAATAACGAGGATAAGACAGGACAGAGATGGTTGGGCAGACTGCATATTTCTGGACTGCCAAAAAGCCTTTGATACAGTACCGCACATGAGACTGCTGTTCAAGCTCGAGAGGCAGGCGGGGGTGGGGGGAAAGGTCCTAGCATGGATAAGGAACTACCTAACAGGAAGGAGCCAAAGAGTTACGGTAAGGGGGCGAGAAGTCGGACTGGCGAACAGTAACAAGTGGAGTACCACAAGGATCGGTGCTGGGACCAATTCTATTTCTTGTATATGTTAACGACATGTTTACAGTCGTAGAGTCCTACATGTCGATGTTTGCGGATGACGCAAAGTTGATGAGAAGAGTTGTGACAGATGAGGATTGCAGGATCCTCCAAGAGGACCTGAACAGGTTGCAGAGATGGTCAGAGAAATGGCTACTGGAATTCAACACGAGCAAATGTAAAGTTATGGAAATGGGACTAGGAGATAGGAGACCAAAGGGACAGTACAAAATGAAGGGGAACAGCCTACCTGTGACGACGCGTGAAAGAGACCTGGGAGTGGACGTAACACCTAATGTATCTCCTGAGGCATATATAAATAGGATAACGACAGCAGCGTACTCTACACTGGCAAAAGTTAGAACATCATTCAGAAACCTAAGTAAGGAGGCATTTAGGGCGCTTTACACTGCCTACGTGAGGCCAGTCTTAGAGTATGCCGCCTCATCATGGAGTCCCCATCTGAAGAAGCATATAATGAAACTGGAAAAGGTTCAGAGGTTTGCAACGAGACTCGTCCCAGAGCTACGAGGGATGGGGTATGAGGAGCGCCTGAGGGAACTGTGCCTTACGACACTAGAAAGAAGAAGGGAGAGGGGGGACATGATAGGAACGTATAAGATACTCAGAGGGATTGACAGAGTGGACATAGACGAAATGTTCACACGGAATAGTAACAGAACGAGGGGACATGGATGGAAGCTTGAAACTCAAATGAGTCACAGAGATGTTAGGAAGTTTTCTTTTAGCGTGAGAGTAGTGGGAAAATGGAATGCACTTCAGGAACAGGTTGTGGAAGCAAATACTATTCATAATTTTAAAACCAGGTATGATAGGGAAATGGGACAGGAGTCATTGCTGTAAACAACCGATGCTCGAAAGGCGGGATCCAAGAGTCAATGCTCGATCCTGCAGACACAACTAGGTGAGTACAACTAGGTGAGTACACACACAAACACACAAACACACAAACACACACACACACACACACACACACACACACACACACACACACACACACACACACACACACACACACACACACACACACACACACACACACATTGTGTGTGTGTGAACCATTTGTTCGACCATTCCTTCAGCTTGTCTAGGTCTTCTTGAAGCCTCAAGCAGTCCTCCTGTCTTAATCCTTCTCATAATTTTGGCTTCGTCAGCAAACATCGAGAGAAATGAATCTATACCCTCTGGGAGATCATTTACATATATCAGAAACAAGATAGGACCGAGTACAGAGCCCTGTGGGACTCCACTGGTGACTTCACGCCAATCCGAGGTCTCACCCCTCACCGTAACTCTCTGCTTTCTATTGCTTAGGTACTCCCTTATCCAATGGAGCACCTAAGCAATAGGAAGCAGAGAGTTACGGTGAGGGGTGAGACCTCGGATTGGCGTGAAGTCACCAGTGGAGTCCCACAGGGCTCTGTGGGACTTGGATTGCCAGAAAGCCTTTGATTCCGTACCACACAAGAGGCTAGTGAAAAAGCTGGAGATGCAGACAGGAGTGAAAGGGAAGGTACTCCGTTGGATAAGGGAGTACCTAAGCAACAGAAGACAGCGAGTCACTGTGAGGGGGAGGTCTCAGATTGGCGAGACGTCACCAGTGGAGTCCTGCAGGTGTCAGTCCTTGAACCTATACTGTTTCTGGTATATGTAAATGATCTCCTAGAGGGTATAGATTCGTTCCTCTCATTGTTTGCTGACGATTCAAAAATTATGAGGAGGATTAAAACAGAGGAAGATAGTAGGAGGCTACAAGATGACCTAGACAGACTGAATGAATGGTCCAACAAATGGCTACTAAAGTTCAACCCGAGTAAATGCAAGGAAATGAAACTAGGCGATGGAAACAGGGAGCCAGACACAGGATGCAGAATAGGAGATGAAGTACTTCATGAAACGGATAGAGAGAAACATCTAGGAGTTGACATTACACCAAACCCGTCTCCTGAAGTCCACATAAAAAGAATTACGTCTACGGCATACGTGAGGCTGGTTAACATCAGAACTGCCTTCAGGAACCTGTGTAAGGAATCATTCAGAACCTTGTATATCACATATGTAAGACCAATCCTGGAGTATGCGGCCTCAGCATGGAGCCCGTACCTTGTTAAGCACAAGACGAAGCTGGAAAAAGTTCAGAGGTTCATGCCACTAGGCTATTCCCAGAACTAAGAGGCATGAGTTACGAGGAAAGGCTGCGTGAAATTAACCTCATGACATTGGAAGACAGAAGAGTAAGGGGAGACAAGATCACTACCTACAAAATTCTCAGAGGAATTGACATGGTATATAAGGATAAACTGTTTAACACTTTTGGTACGCGAACAAGGGGACACAGGTGGAGACTCAGTACCCAAATGAGCCACAGGGACGTCAGAAAGAACTTTTTCAGTGCCAGAGTAGTTAACAGGTGGAATGCATTAGGCAGTGATGTGGTGGAGGCTGACTCCATACACAGTTTCAATTGTAGATATGATAGAGCCCAGAAGGCTCAGGATTCTGTACATTAGTTGATTGACGGTTGAGAGGCGGGACCAAAGAGCCAGAGCTCAACCCCCGCAAGCCCAACTAGGTGAGTACACACACACACGCACGCACACGCACACACACACACACACACACACACACACACACACACACACACACACACACACACACGCACGCACGCGCACACATGGGGCCTCGTAGCATGGTGGATAGCGCGCAGGACTCGTAATTCTGTGGCGCGGATTCGATTCCCGCACGAGGCAGAAACAAATGGGCAAAGTTTCTTTCACCCTAAGTGCCCCTGTTACCTAGCAGTAAATAGGTACCTGGGAGTTAGTCAGCTGTAACGGGCTGCTTCCTGGGGCGTGTGTGTGGTGTGGGGAAAAAAAAAAATAGTAAACAGTTGATTGACAGTTGAGAGGCGGGCCGAAAGAGCAAAGCTCAACCCCCGCAAAACACAACTAGTAAACACACACACACACACACACACACACACACACACACACACACACACACACACACACACACACACACACACACAGTAACTCACAAGATATTACGATACAAACTTGAGAGACGGGGGGGTATAGTAATCGGAAAAGCCTTAACATGGGTAAGGAATTACCTAAGAGACAGGAGCCAGAGATTAGCAGTAAGGGGGACGAGAAGTCAAACTGACGCACAGCAACCAGCGGAGTATCTCAAGGAACGGTGCTGGGACCAAAATTATTTCTCATATATGTAAATAACCTAACAACAGGAATTCCGTATTAAATATCGATGTTTACAAATGTAAATTTAATGAGACGAGTTCTGACAGATGAGGATAATAGAGGACTTGTTCAAGTCCTCCAAGAGGACTTGAACAAGCTGCATAGATCAGGCATGTCCAACTGAGGGTCCACCTAGGGGCCATATGGGCCACATTTGTGTTGTCATGAGGGCCACACACCACAACTAATTGAAGTCATTTAATAAAAATTATTGCAGAATATTGTTATTACTTAAACTTAGAAACATATAATGTGCAAACAAATGGTTTAGCTGCTAGCTACATTCATTAATGCAAAGTAATGAAGTAGTTTAACAAAAGAAAAATTAAGAGGCAACATAGACTTCTATGTAACAGCAACAAATACATTGTACATAAATTACAACAGTTCAAAATAAACATTTATTTAGGACTATTCAATTATTTTTAGGGTTTTGTCCTGAGGTTTGACACTTCTTTTTAATGACAATTTTTGCTATGTTTGGCTGAAATGTCTGTGCAGTTCCCACTTTGTTCAGAAATGAGAAGTGTTGATCAGTGAGCCTTGTTCTTTCAGAAGTTTTTGTTGATTTCATGAAGGAAAATAACTGTTCACACACAGGTAGAACCGAACATTGTCATACTCCTTGAGGGAAACTTTCTGAAGTTTATGAACTTTTCAGGAAGGTATGAAAAGAAACCAGGTACCCCCACTTCAAGATACTTTGCTCTGAATGTAGAATCCGGCTGCATTTCTAATAGTTGTATATGCAAGCTTTCTTCTGCCTTGACAACATCAGAGATGAAGGTGCTGAGAATAATGCAAAGTGGTGCTTAAAAGATGACAAATCACGAAATCTTTCCTGAAATTCCTTTGACAACAGCTCCAGGTGACTGTCATACTTATCAAAGCTAAATACAGACTCAGTATTGGCAGTCTTTTCCAGCTCTTTGCACTAAGGAAAATGAAAAAAAATTTACTTTGACAACTGAAACTTCCATAAACTTAGTTTTTGTAATGAAGCACTTGATATCATCATAAAGCTGAGTGATGAGTTTGGTTTTACCTTGTAATTTCAAATTAAGATCAGTTAATTGTGCAGTAACGTCCACAACAAAGCCAGATCCTGGAGCCAACTTTCGTCTGTTATTTCCTCTGTGTTTTGACCTTTCATCTCAAAAAACATAATTAATTCTTGTCTCAAGAAACACAATCACTTCAGCACTTTGTGACATGACAACCAGCGGACTTCTGTGTAGAATTAAGATACTTTGCTCTTAATTAATTAACTTAATTAAGATATCTTAATTAATAGTTAATTAAGATATATCAGTAAACTTATTATCTATATCTTCCAACAACTGACTGATTTGGCGGTGGTTGAGAGCACGGCCTCTTATAGAGTTCACTGTCTTTGTGACCAAACTAAACACTTGATCCAATTTTAAAATCTTTGAACAACAATTTTGATGAATAATGCAGTGAAAATGTGCAAATGATGAATCTGGATGTGAGTTTTCTATTTTTGTTCGTAACTTGGCAGCAACACCATTATGTCTGCCAACCATGTTCGCAGCACCGTCGGTAGATAAGTATACAATTTACTCAAATCCACACCATAGTCATGCAAAACCTGCTCGATTTTCTCAAAGACGTCCTGACTTGTTGTAATTAGTGTCATGCATTAGGATCAGATCAAGCAGTTCTTCATAAATATTAAATTCACTGTCACAGGCCCTGATGAAGACCGCACAGCTACATTTGTGTTGTTTGTGTTTTTTAAATCTATTTGAAGATGATAGTTTTAATGATAAAAACTGCAATTTTGGCCATTAAGTGACCAACTTACAATATCCTTTGTGGGGGCCGCAGGTGTGCTTGCAAAGGGCCGCATGTTTGACATGCCTGGATCATATATGATCCGGTAAATGGCTACTGGAGTTCAATACGAGCAAGTGTAAAGTGATGTAATTGATAACTGGTGACGGGAGGCCAGAAAGAGAGCATACAATGAAAGGAAACTTCCCTGTATTGACTAGAGACCAATACCTGAGGCTGCATATGACACCAAACCTAACTCTGGAGGCACATATAAACAGGGTAACGTCAGCAGTGTTACACAACACGTGTAACAAATTGAAATTGAAATTGAAAATTTGTTACACGTGTTGTGTAACACTGCTACAAAGGTTCAAAGGTTTGCCACCAGACTAGTACCCGAGCTGAGAGGTATGAGCTACGAGGAGAGACTACGGGAATTAAACCTCACTTCGTTGGAAGACAGAAGAGTTAGGGGGGACATGATCACCACATTCAAGATGCTCAAGGGAATCGACAGGGTTGATAAAGACAGTCTATTTAACACAAGAGGCACACGCATTAGGGGACACAGGTGGAAACTAAGTGCCCAAATGAGCCACAGAGATATTAGAAAGAACTTTTTTAGTGTCAGAGTGGTTGACAAATGGAATGCATTAGGAAGTGATGTGGTGGAGGCTGACTCCATAGACAGTTTCAAGTGTAGATATGATAGAGCCCAATAGGCTCAGAAACCATTACACCTGTTGATTGACGGTTGAGAGGCGGGACCAAAGAGCCAGAGCCCAACCCCCGCAAGCACAACTAGTTGAGTACATCTAGGTGAGTACAACGCTACACTAGTAAAAATTAGAGCATCAATCAGGAACCAAAATGAGAAGACATTTAGATTACTTCACTGAATACGTGAGATCAGTCTTAGAGTATGCCGCCCCACCGTGGAGCCCCCACCTAAACAAACCACACAAGGAAACTAGAATAGGTTAATAAGTTTGAAAGGAGAGTCGTCCCAGGATTGCGAGGGATGTGATGTGTGTGTGTGTGTGTGTGTGTGTGTGTGTGTGTGTGTGTGTGTGTGTGTGTGTGTGTGTGTCGCCGCTGTACCCACAAACTCCTCGGGTACAGCTCACCATGTGCTTGCACCCTCAACACCACTTATAGTATCACTTTAGTGTTAATAACTAAATCATCAAAGTGTAAAGGTCGTGTCCTGTGTATGTGTTTATGACAACTCGAGACGAAGGTTTGTGAGGGCAGGCTTGAGTGTGACACACTTCTACTTGAAGTCTTGAGGCTACAGCGTCCAGAGTCACCCGTCCATTACACACAGGTGTTGTTAACAAGAGAGCAGTGGGTGTAGGCTGGTCAGTGTATACGACAATCTCTAGTTATCTACCAAAGGCTCACACGACTCTCGTTATGACGTATGCCAACAGAAAACTATCGGTAAGGTCCATAATCCAGTACTACTAGCAAATGTCTGAATATATACCAGTGTTTGTGATTACAATCCCAGGCTAATACTCACTTAATGGCCTAACAATATCTTGTGATCTTGCGTTCTGGTACACGTGTGTCGTGCTGTCCTCCGGGCTGAACGAATTTCCAGCGTAAATAAATCAATATCTATACTATATGAGATAATGTTTGTTTATCTGTCTGTATAAATTTGGAGGCCAGATGCTTGGGGCTAGCTTCACTCAAATTTGTAGAGGAGAATGGTCTGGGGTACGGGACGGACATAGGCTTGTCGGGAGCCTACCCCGACCGGCCTATGTCCGTCCTGTACCCCAGGTAAATGATTTAAAAAATATTAGAAATTATAAACACACAAGACAAGTTTCATGGGATCAAACGTGAATTATGTATTGTGATTATCGTAGAGTTTTTGTGACCGTAATAAATCCAATCTTCTACTGGACGGACTGCAGCAGCATGTAGGTTTTATAGAAATAATATTTGCACAGAGACTGTCAGTGTCAGGTTAAACAACTGGCTGACCTCCACACAAGCAGAACTAGCAGCATTACAACTAGCTACCAGTACATTAAGAAACTCTTATTTATCTTTTAATGTATGTGAGTCAAAGTCTGCTCTTCATGCAATCGAAAACTTCTGCTGGAAGATCGACAGCAAGAACCAATTATAAATGACCTAATCGCTGCACAGAGTAAAGGGTCTCGAATCCCCTTTGTATGGATACCATCACACATAAATTTAACCCATCATAATGAGACAGACATTGCAGCCAAATTAATTAGCGTGTAACAGAGATGAAGATGAATTAGGTCTAGGTATCCCCATCTCTGCTGTCAAAACTGTATTAGTCCAAACACTCATGTCTAATAGGAAAGAAATTACTGACTCCCAACGACCTGAAAGCACCAGTATATAAGGCTATGATTTTTTCAGATCTGAAACCTATATTTATGGGCAGCACAAAACGTCGACCAGACTGTGCGACACAGTGGTTGCCAGGATCAGGTTGGGTTACCGTTACCTGTGGCAGGTGGCTACAGGTGACGGGTCTCCCAATCCTGAGTACTCCAGGCGCAAACTCTGTGAGCAGGAACTGCTGCATGATCTCCCACACTACATCACCGAATACCCAGTTATTAGACCTTTCAGACCCGTTGGCATGAGGTACCTGGAGCTTTGCAATTACTTTATTCACTTTCGTATTCGTGAAGACATCCTCATATTGCATCCAAAATTTGTCAGTGCAGGCTGCTGAACATATGGCCCTGTATGACTAACCATCCTGCGGGTCTTACAGTATCACTGCTACCTTATTCACTCTAGTGTTGATGATGATATCCTCATAATGCAACCAGAGTCTGCCAGTGCAGACTACTGATCACATGCCTCTGTATGACTAACCATCCTGTGTGATGGGGATTTTTAGCATCACGTAGCTAACTTTTTGACACACTACTCCTCTTCATATAGTCTGAGGTAGCTGCACAGATGCAGATGTACTTAATGTGTTAATAAAAAAAAATTCTAAGAGGCCCATATAGCTGATTCATTGATTTTTAATAATCATTTTTCTGAGAGAAGCGGGAAACCGAGGGGGGGGGGGGGGGGACGGGTATATCTTGAGGTTATATCTTGAGAGGATTTCGGGGCTTTAGTGTCCCTGCGGCCCGGTCCTCGACCAGGCCTCCACCCCCAGGAAGCAGCTCGTGACAGCTGACTAACACCCAGGTACCTATTTTACTGCTAGGTAACAGGGGCATAGGGTGAAAGAAACTCTGCCCATTGTTTCTCGCCGGCGCCCGGGATCGACCCCGGGACCACAGGATCACAAGTCCAGCGTGCTGTTCGCTCGGCTCCGACCGGGGTAAGTAGAGGGGGAATTTTAAATGGGAGGATCAAGTGGATGGAGTCGAGGGCTTAAGTTAAAGATGAGGGGAAGAGGGAGAAAAGAAAGGGGAAAAGGCCCGGGTGCAGCCGGATGCCCCTTCTAAATAAATAAATGGTAACTTCTCCAACTTTTCGAGATTGGCGTGGGAAGGATAAGGAAATGGGAGAAGGGGAGGGTAGAGAGGAGGAGGAAGACGTGAAGGAAGGGAGGGAGAGAAGAGAGGGGATCGAGGTAGGAAGATATGGGGAAGGAGGAGTGAAGATGGAAGAAGAGAGGGGATCTGATAGTTGAATGATGGTTGGTCGAGTCCCTAGAGTTCTACAGTGTAAACAACAAACTCGTTGAATTAGATCTAGGTATCCCCATCTCTGCTGTCAAAACTGTATTGGTCCAAACATTCAGATCTGATAGGAGAGAACTTACTGACTCCCAACGACCTGAAAGTACTAGTATACAAAGCTATGATTTGTTCAGATCTGAAACCTATATCTATGGGCAGCACAAAGCGTCCACCAGACTGTGCGACACAGTGGTTGCAAGGATCAGGTTGGGTTACCGTTACCTGTGGCAGGTGGCTGCATGTGACGGGTCTCCCAATCCTGAGCGCTCCAGTTGCAAACTCTGTGAGCAGGAACTACGGCATGATCTCCCACACTACATCACTGAATGCCCAGTTATTAGACCTTTCAGACCAGTTGGCATGAGGTACCTGGAGCTTTGCAATTACTTTATTCACTCTCGTATTCTTGAAGATATCCTCACAGTGTACCCAAAATTTGCCAGTGCCGGCTACTAAACATATAGCCCTGTATGACTAACCATCCTGCGAGATGGGGACTTGTATTACCACTGCTACCTTATTCAATCTTGTGTTGTTGATATCCTCAAAATGCATCCGGAGTCTGCCAGTGCAGACCGCTTATCACATGTCTCTGTATGACTAACCATCCTGTGTGATGGGGATTTTTTAGCATCACCTAGTTAGCTTTTTTTGACACACTGTACTCCCCTTCATATTGTCTAGGGTAGCTGCACTAATGCAGATGTACTTCATATATTAATAAAAAAAAAGCGACCTCGTTATTATTACATTGTCTAAGAGAGACTCCTAGTTCAACTTTGACGACGAGCGGACGTCTGGACGCCTCCTTCGCCTGGGAGGGAGGGAATTATCAGGGGAAAGCGCCAAGCCATTACGCCTATATAACACTTGGAAGGTGTCAGGATAAGAATTTGGGATGGGACGGGAAGAAGGAATGGAACCCAACCACTTGGACGGTCGAGGATTGAACGCCGACCTGCATGAAGCGAGACCGTCGCTCTACCGTCCACTCCAAGTGTTTGGACTCCTCCGCCTGGGAGCCGCCGGATCACGTTCTGTTTTCGCGTTTTGGCTTTGCTACTGCCGTTTGGCATCCCTATTCCACGGTCCGGATATGGCTGGCACGCATATCGCCTTGGGTCACTGAATTGTTGATAGATTTTTTTGACGTGTTCTGGCTGGTTCTCCCGGCGGGGTGACGGTGTTCGGCGCCGGCTTGGCCGAGAGGCGCCGGGGGTTGGTGGGTCTTGGTGGGCTCTTGATGTGCCCTCAGTCGTGGTGGGCGGCTGACTTCTGCTCTGCCGGAGGGCACTGGATGACTTTTGTGTTTTAGCTGGAGGCCGAGTTTTTGGTTTTGCTACCCAATGTTCTGTGTGTTGGGCGGGGCCGGTGCTTGTCACCCTAAGGAACTCCTGGGGCTCCCCAATCATCTGCCTGTCTGCGTTTCTTTGCCTCGTGGCATATTAGTTTCCAGTGATTGGCGTGACTTATTTCGTGATTTGGCTTGGCGTTTCACCTTTCCGGGCTTCGTGATTAACCCTTAACGGGTTCGCCGGGGCGCATCCGATCCCACGATCGTCGTCGCCCCTAAATCAACAACAACACCATTGTCTAAGCCAGCGAGAGATATAGAGGGAAGACGGGGAGGGGAGAGAAGGGAAGGGAACAATCAGGGAGAAAGCACCAAGTCATTGCAGAGAGAGAGGAAGAGGTGTGAGAGGAGCACAGGAGGGAAGTTGAGGGAGGGTTGGGGGTAGAGAGGGTGGAAAAGGAAGGGAGATTGTGATAGGAGAGGTATAGGGAGGATCCTGAGGGGAGGGAAACGGAAAACTATCAGGAGGAAAGCGCCAATCCATTGCAACTTTATAGCACTGGGAAGGGGTCAGGATAAGGATTTGGGATGGGACGGAAGGAAAGGAATAGTGTCCAACCACTTGGATGGTCGAGGATTGAACGCCGACTTGCATGAAGCGAGACCGTCGCTCTACCGTCCTCCCCAAGGATTTTGGGGGTGAAAGTAGAGCATTCTCCTATCTTCCCCTCTTGTAGAGGGGAAGATAGGAGAAGTGTAGGGATCAGGGGAAACTCGGCGAGAGAGGGCGGGGAGTGAGAAAGGAAGGAGAGAGACCCGGGTGCAGCCGGTTACCTTCGACAGTAAATACGCAAGACAACCCAGCAAATCAACGGGCATTACTGAGGTGATGTCCGGAGCTTTGCCCCATTTGGTGTGCGTCTAAACGTGTAGTGAGAGCATAATCCAATGTTTACTGTACCACAGAATTTCTACCTATGAACCATATAAACCAATGTTTACTGCCTCTGGACCGTATAGCAGCAGCAGCAGCAGGAGTAGCAGCAGCAGCAGCAGCAGCAGCAGGAGTAGCAGCAGCAGCAAAAGGAGCAGCAGCAGCAATAACAGGAGAAGCGGCAGCAGCAGTAGCAGCAGCAGCATTAACGGGAAAAGCAGCAGCAGCAACAACAGCAGCAACAGCAAGAGTAGCAGCCAGCAACAGCAGTAGCAGCAGCAGCATTAACGGGAAAAGCAGCAGCAGCAACAACAAGAGTAGCAGCCAGCAGCAGCAGCAATAGCAGCAGCATCAGGAGCAGCAACAACAACAGCAGCAGAAGCAGTAGCATCAGCAACAGCAGCAACAACAACATCAACAGCAGCAACAGCAACGTACCCGTGAAGAGGAAGTGGATGGCCGTGGGGTTCCGGTAGAGCTTGGGGCGGTCAGCGACGTTGGTCAGCACGGCAGGTTTCTGAGACACGCGGCACTCCGAGGCGCCTCCTGCTGTTGTCAGCACTGACACCGAGTGGCACGTTGGCAGCACCTGACACCGGCGGTGGCACTCACCTGCAGGAGAGAACCAGCCCCGGTTATGGTGTTTAGCTGGGAAATTAAGGTACACGGACACGCATATAGACTGACACGGAAGCACGCACAGTGGTGCCGTGACACCCTGGGCCGAGGCCTGACCGCTGCCATTGGCAAGCACCAACACCAGAACAGTTATTGTCAAGCTAGTTGTTCTTGGCACAATTATACAAAATAGCCATATTTAGAATATAATACTCTCTAAGTTACTGGAAATCAAGCAGTCCTCATGGTATTCTCTTCATGTACTTATAACCTGCATTTGACACTTAAAGACTCTCCCTAGTCTGCGTCTAACATTCCCACCAGCCTGCCTACTGAACCTCTGTGCTTCTTGCTAAAGCAGCTTCCTATTTGCAGAAGTTTTTTTCCTTATCTCTTTATTTACTCTGCTTTTTTTTCAGTTAACTAATCTTTTCACATGTCTTACTCTCATCTTACTGTCTTTTCTTTCTTATCTTGTCTCTTTTATATTTATAAAAGTGGCTTCTTCGTCTTACCATGAACTGGTCGGGCCATCATCTCATCCCAGCAAGCAGCGCCTCTGAGCAGCTCAGCACTCTTCCTTGGCGGTCTTAATTATCCAACCAACTTAACTATCTATCCTTGGTAGTCCTAACTAGCTTATGTGCATCCCACACTCTAAAATCACTAACAACTCCTTATTTTGTGTTCTACCAGTTCTCTATCAATCAACTTCTCAGCATATATGCTTCGACCTCTTGGATGATGATGAGATACGATCACCTTTCCCCGCTTGATCTTGTAGTATACAACATCAACATGCGACCACAGCGGCCTCCAGACAGTCCTCTCTCAGCTCTCACTCACACACATCATACTTTTCTCGATAATCTCACAGTCAATTAAACTTATACAGTATCCTGTATATTGTGTATTTAAGAACATTTAAGAATAAAAAAACACCGATTAGTAATACGTAACTCTCTTTTGCAAAACCCTTTTAATCTAAGGGTATTTTTTCATGAAGTGCCTTTACTACATATACGATCATTCCGAGGCTTAATGGTTGATCTAATTTGCGAGTGGCAATTGTGTGTTTTTTTAACTCCTGACTCCCTAAAATAAAGAACTAACTAGCCACTGAGAAACTTGTATTCTTCATGATATAGTGGACTGTATTTATTCTGTGTTCCCTAGTTGGCTCAGTTTTCAGAGTGGTCCAACAGAAATAGGGCTGCTTTTATTAACCTGTTGAAAATGGTAAAATCTTCACTTACCACTTGGTAAAAAAGAATATGTATAAATGCAGCTAGCACTGATATAGCTACAAATTATTTTAGCCAATCCATTTAATCTGGTATCTGGCCGCATATAAATTATTATATACAAAAACAAGATTATATAATGATATGAATTTATCTATTGAAAATGTAAACTTTAATTTTAGTGGCTAGTAATTGACTTACTGAGGTGAGCTTGTAAACTCGTGGTAGTGACCACACCTGCAATATAATGGGGGTTAATGGCACAAAAACACATTGGATCCAATCTCTATTTAATACACCACAACCTCTTATTTTGTTAGGGTGCAGGTACGGAGCTCTGTCGTATAGTACTAAGACTTTAGCCCTCTTGTAGGACCAGAGTTTGTAGTGTTGTTCACTACTGTTGTTGAAATGTCGGTATTAACTCCGTCGGCTTCTGGCTTCAAGCGTTGGTTACGCTCCACTCACAGTTTATGGTAGGACACACACTTGTTTCATTAAAATAGTGTCTCAATGTTTACACACATTTACGTACAGTTACCACCACTTTCAGGTCCACGGTTGTTAAACGGCTGCAAATAAAGCAGCCTGAACTTTCTGGAGTATCCTCATGGTGGAGAAGATATGTTAAAGTGTGTGTGTGAGGGAGTGAGGCATCACAGCTGTGGTGATGTACTCACACACTCCTCTCACTGGTTTTATGGCAAGACACATTATCAAAACACCTTAAATAATGTATCTTGTTTATTATGCACATTGTATGTGCAGTTCACACCACCATTCAGGTCCACAGATGTTAAACGGCGGCAAATAAAGCCGCTTGAACTTCGTGGAGGGTGTCTTCATGGCGGAGGAGTAATGTTTACTTGTGTGTGGGAGGGTGTGAGGTGTCGCAGTTGTGGCGTTGTCCACACACTCTTCTCACTGTGGCAAGACCCTTTTATCACTTAAATAGAGTCTCCTGCATTTAATTCACATTATATGTGCAACTGACACCACCATTCAGGTCCACATATGTTAAACGGCAGCAAATAAAGGAGCTTGAACTTCCTGGAATATCCTCATGGTGGAGGAGCTATGTTTACTATTGTCGTACAGCGTTTAGACACTGATGCAATCCACCGAAAGATGAGTATCGTTGCCCTGCCTCTTTTAATGATCCATTTATACAAATGTTAACCAAATGTAGCCACCATTTGGCTAAACAATTATTTATTGAGTATATGCATTTATTTTGGAGTATTACTATGATATGCTTATAGCTGTGAGATGAAATTTCCTATCCTGATATGGACCATTAAGGAGGCCTTCTGTGATGGTATAGATCACAAAATGGTTGTAATATGCTAACTTGACACTTTCTCTGTTTACAGAGAGTTTGGCGCTCAATAAATAGCCATGCCTGGCCCATGTTCTTTCACAGAACATTATTAAAACATGTTATGCTATAATGTTGGTGGAAAATCTTCCACAATCATTACAGTAATTCTTTATTGTAATAGGTACCATGATAATAGTACCATAATAGGTACCATAATAGGTATCATAATAGGTATCATTTATAGGTACCATAATCTCATTTTCTAAGCATTCAGAAACATTTTTTTTCTCACAGAACTGTGTTGTTGTGACTAATGCCAACACATGCTTGCCTCGTATGGAGTACGGGTTCGAACCTGATGTAGGGAAGGACGACTGGGCACTGTTCCTTAACAGTTCGTCATTGTGAACCAAGTAATAGCGGACCTGGATATAAAAAAAATGGTAAATCGCAAGGGTAGACCCAGTAGTGTCTGGAGGATACGAAGGTTAAGCCATCAATATTGTTTACTAGCGGGAGAGCTCTGCAACCCGTCCTCGACTCAAGTCCATTCCATCCAGCGGTCGACCCCACAGACGCATTCATAAATTTGTACATGCTGTTCATTCAAAACTCGAATTTTCTTAAATATAAATTAATATTATAATATATTAGCATATTGTGCATATATAGGCATTGGGTAGGTTAGGTGTTTAGGTTCTGTTGGTGACTATTTGTATTTGTAGTACGTGGGTGAAGCATTTACAACGTTGTGGTTCGAACAAATGTCGTTAGTGAATCACTTATTCCGGAAGTGTTCGAACGTCAGCAGTTGTGAGTCGTGTGTAAACCGTTTTTCATTCATAAACAGGGGGTTTGGCGGCTGCATGGAATCACTTTTGGGTCTTTGTTAGGAGGATGGGCTGTCACACACGGGATTCAAACCCGGAATTCTCAATTATGAGTCGACAACGAACCGAACTGTTCTACCTAGTCCTTTGTAAGATGTGGAAAGTGAAAAGCCCAGGTATAGCAGTCCCGCTCTGTGGCGTAGTGGTCGGAGCACGCCTTCTCTTTCACTTGGTGCCAATGTTCACGACGCAATTAATATGAACTGTTGTGGTTTGCATCCTGCGGAAAGTCAGCAGTTGGCCTACTGTAGGGAAGACTTCGAAACCAAATAATTTTGAAGATAGACCTGAGGAATGAGCCTTGGGTGTGGAAGGAATGGTAGTAGTCATTGGCGGTGTAGATTGTGGTGGGTGGTGGAATGTTCCATATTGTACACTTACGTCAGCTATGTGCGTTGTAAACCTGTCCGGTGTAGGCCAGTAATGAGTCTGGTCCGGTAATGAGGGCCAGATGTGAAGCTTTTTTGTTAGTGTTTATTTCCTGCAACAACCTGCCGTTGCAAACCCCACACCCTGACGTCTAACCCTTAGGACCTCGGCGGCTGCTCTCGCCTCTTGTTGGGATTCTCTGCAAAGTGCCTTCTCGCAGTGGGACCACCACCGGTGTCGGTGCTGTGGAATGCCACAACGCAGCCCACCAGTGTTGGTGCTGTGGAATGCCACAACACAGCCCACCGGTGTTGGTGCTGTGGAATGCCACAACGCAGCCCACCAGTGTTGGTGCTGTGGAATGCCACAACACAGACCACCGGTGTTGGTGCTGTGGAATGCCACAACACAGCCCACCGGTGTTGGTGCTGTGGAATGCCACAACACAGCCCACCAGTGTTGGTGCTGTGGAATGCCACAACACAGCCCACCGGTGTTGGTGCTGTGGAAAACAATTGTAGGTTGTTGCAGGACATAAACAACAACAACAACCCCTCACATATTTAAGCTAAGGCGAGCGTGTGTGGCTCCCCATCCTTCTATGGATGACCAGCAAGTATATGTTCCGCCGAGGAAGATCTATGAACACTGTTTTTAACGTTCTATTCCGGGTCAAGTGAAGATATATAGACATTCTTGGCTTGTTTTATCAGCGTTTATTGTGACATGAACAAGTGGAACCGTGGTTCTAGGCGATATAAATTGAACGATTTGGCCTCTGGTGGTGGCGGTAGGATTGAGTACCACATGTTGTCTTCGTGGCGTTGATTGGTGGCGCTGGTGTGAATAGTTGCTCTTGTAATTGCTTCTTCATGTTTGTGGAATTTCAATCATTTTATTTCAAAGAAAGTTTGGTTTTGTATGAGATTCGTTGGTTGTGAGTTGTGAGTCTGGGGTAATGTGGGTGTCTGGGGTGGTGTGGGTGTCTGGGGTAGTGTGGGTGTCTGGGGTAGTGTGGGTGTCTGGGGTGGTGTGGGTGTCTGGGGTAGTGTGGGTGTCTGGGGGTAGTGTGGGTGTCTGGGGTAGTGTGGGTGTCTGGGGTGGTGTGGGTGTCTGGGGGTAGTGTGGGTGTCTGGGGTAGTGTGGGTGTCTGGGGTAGTGTGGGTATCTGGGGTAGTGTGGGGTGTCTGGGGTGGTGTGGGTGTCTGGGGTGGTGTGGGTGTCTGGGGTAGTGTGGGTGTCTGGGGTAGTGTGGGTGTCTGGGGTAGTGTGGGTGTCTGGGGTGGTGTGGGTGTCTGGGGTGGTGTGGGTGTCTGGGGTAGTGTGGGTGTCTGGGGTGGTGTGGGTGTCTGGGGAAGTGTGGGTGTCTGGGGTGGTGTGGGTGTCTGGGGTGGTGTGGGTGTCTGGGGTAGTGTGGGTGTCTGGGGTGGTGTGGGTGTCTGGGGTAGTGTGGGTGTCTGGGGTAGTGTGGGTATCTGGGGTAGTGTGGGTGTCTGGGGTGGTGTGGGTGTCTGGGGTGGTGTGGGTGTCTGGGGTAGTGTGGGTGTCTGGGGTAGTGTGGGTGTCTGGGGTAGTGTGGGTGTCTGGGGTAGTGTGGGTGTCTGGGGTGGTGTGGGTGTCTGGGGTAGTGTGGGTGTCTGGGGTGGTGTGGGTGTCTGGGGTAGTGTGGGTGTCTGGGGTAGTGTGGGTGTCTGGGGTAGTGTGGGTGTCTGGGGTAGTGTGGGTGTCTGGGGTAGTGTGGGTGTCTGGGGTAGTGTGGGTGTCTGGGGGTAGTGTGGGTGTCTGGGGTGGTGTGGGTGTCTGGGGTAGTGTGGGTGTCTGGGGTAGTGTGGGTGTCTGGGGTGGTGTGGGTGTCTGGGGTGGTGTGGGTGTCTGGGGTGGTGTGGGTGTCTGGGGTGGTGTGGGTGTCTGGGGTAGTGTGGGTGTCTGGGGTAGTGTGGGTGTCTGGGGTAGTGTGGGTGTCTGGGGTAGTGTGGGTGTCTGGGGTGGTGTGGGTGTCTGGGGTGGTGTGGGTGTCTGGGGTAGTGTGGGTGTCTGGGGTAGTGTGGGTGTCTGGGGGTAGTGTGGGTGTCTGGGGTAGTGTGGGTGTCTGGGGTGGTGTGGGTGTCTGGGGTAGTGTGGGTGTCTGGGGTAGTGTGGGTGTCTGGGGTAGTGTGGGTGTCTGGGGTAGTGTGGGTGTCTGGGGTAGTGTGGGTGTCTGGGGTGGTGTGGGTGTCTGGGGTGGTGTGGGTGTCTGGGGTAGTGTGGGTGTCTGGGGTAGTGTGGGTGTCTGGGGTAGTGTGGGTGTCTGGGGTAGTTTGGGTGTCTGGGGTAGTGTGGGTGTCTGGGGTAGTTTGGGTGTCTGGGGTAGTGTGGGTGTCTGGGGTAGTGTGGGTGTCTGGGGTAGTGTGGGTGTCTGGGGTAGTGTGGGTGTCTGGGGTGGTGTGGGTGTCTGGGGTAGTGTGGGTGTCTGGGGTAGTGTGGGTGTCTGGGGTGGTGTGGGTGTCTGGGGTAGTGTGGGTGTCTGGGGTAGTGTGGGTGTCTGGGGGTAGTGTGGGTGTCTGGGGTGGTGTGGGTGTCTGGGGTAGTGTGGGTGTCTGGGGTAGTGTGGGTGTCTGGGGTAGTGTGGGTGTCTGGGGTGGTATGGGTGTCTGGGGTAGTGTGGGTGTCTGGGGTAGTGTGGGTGTCTGGGGTGGTGTGGGTGTCTGGGGTGGTGTGGGTGTCTGGGGTAGTGTGGGTGTCTGGGGTAGTGTGGGTGTCTGGGGTAGTGTGGGTGTCTGGGGTGGTGTGGGTGTCTGGGGTAGTGTGGGTGTCTGGGGTAGTGTGGGTGTCTGGGGTGGTGTGGGTGTCTGGGGTGGTATGGGTGTCTGGGGTAGTGTGGGTGTCTGGGGTAGTGTGGGTGTCTGGGGTAGTGTGGGTGTCTGGGGTGGTATGGGTGTCTGGGGTGGTGTGGGTGTCTGGGGTAGTGTGGGTGTCTGGGGTGGTGTGGGTGTCTGGGGTGGTGTGGGTGTCTGGGGTAGTGTGGGTGTCTGGGGTAGTGTGGGTGTCTGGGGTAGTGTAGGCGTCTGGGGTAGTGTGGGTGTCTGGGGTAGTGTGGGTGTCTGGGGTAGTGTGGGTGTCTGGGGTAGTGTGGGTGTCTGGGGTAGTGTGGGTGTCTGGGGTAGTGTGGGTGTCTGGGGGTAGTGTGGGTGTCTGGGGTAGTGTGGGTGTCTGGGGTAGTGTGGGTGTCTGGGGGTAGTGTGGGTGTCTGGGGTAGTGTGGGTGTCTGGGGGAAGTGTGGGTGTCTGGGGTAGTGTGGGTGTCTGGGGGTAGTGTGGGTGTCTGGGGGTAGTGTGGGTGTCTGGGGTAGTGTGGGTGTCTGGGGGTAGTGTGGGTGTCTGGGGGTAGTGTGGGTGTCTGGGGGTAGTGTGGGTGTCTGGGGTAGTGTGGGTGTCTGGGGTAGTGTGGGTGTCTGGGGTAGTGTGGGTGTCTGGGGGTAGTGTGGGTGTCTGGGGGTAGTGTGGGTGTCTGGGGTAGTGTGGGTGTCTGGGGGTAGTGTGGGTGTCTGGGGTAGTGTGGGTGTCTGGGGTAGTGTGGGTGTCTGGGGTAGTGTGGGTGTCTGGGGTAGTGTGGGTGTCTGGGGTAGTGTGGGTGTCTGGGGGTAGTGTGGGTGTCTGGGGTAGTGTGGGTGTCTGGGGTAGTGTGGGTGTCTGGGGTAGTGTGGGTGTCTGGGGTAGTGTGGGTGTCTGGGGTACTGTGGGTGTCTGGGGTAGTGTGGGTGTCTGGGGTAGTGTGGGTGTCTGGGGTAGTGTGGGTGTCTGGGGTAGTGTGAGTGTCTGGGGTAGTGTGGGTGTCTGGGGGTAGTGTGGGTGTCTGGGGGTAGTGTGGATGTCTGGGGTAGTGTGGGTGTCTGGGGTAGTGTGGGTGTCTGGGGTGGTGTGGGTGTCTGGGGTAGTGTGGGTGTCTGGGGTAGTGTGGGTGTCTGGGGTAGTGTGGGTGTCTGGGTGGGTTCAGGGGTAATAGGTATGGAAAGGGTTAGGTGAATGGTTGGTGGAGAGTGCGTGGGAGTGGAGATCAGTGATAGAGGTGGTGGTGGGGTATCTGTTACATGGGAGAGAACAAGGGGGACTTGCTGGTAGTGAGTGGCTTTGTATATATTCTGTAGAACAGAAATTTGTGAGGTAGAGAAGAGGACAGTGATGGAAGAGTGTTGGAAATGGAATGAGTTGTAGCAGTAGATGGTTCTTTTGAGGCTATTAGGTTATACTGGGGCGAGGATATGATTGTGGAGCTCGGGTTAATTACTCTTTATCAGTACTATTTTCTTAATAGTAACTATTTCCCTGGCTGCTCCTGTTTTCCATCCCACTCCTCTCTCTGTTACGCTATTTCTTTGGGTTCGTTGTTCCTGAGGTCGCTGGGAAGTAGCCGGATTACTACTATAGCCTCGCTTCTCTTTCCTCGCGCCCTGTTTTATCTTCCTATTCATTTAGTCTTTATTCATTTCATATTCAAGTCATACATCTCTGTAGCTTCCTTTGTCCCTCAGGTTACCTTTGCGTCTCGTCAGAATTCTTTGTGCCCCTCATTTATAAATATTACTTTTAGTGGTATAGTCGTACGTTGTTCTTGTGCTGTTGCATATGACCCTAGTCTGTAAACTTCTGCCAAGTCTCTCTCGCAGCCTCGTATTGGCATATTGGTCCAAGGATGTGTATGGCTGATTACCTTTCTTTACCCAAGTGTTCACCTTTGAATTCTATGTTGTCTCTTTTTGAATTATTCTCCTTGTATGGGTTTTTATAGTTTGGGAGTTTGCTTTTTGCAGAGCGTGATCCATAATTTTCTTCTCATTTGCCTTATTTTTTGTAACAAAACGGACCCATGTGTTCTCATTTTGAAGGTTTAATATCCTATAATTTGTCCCCTGTGGTTTTCAACTTCTCCTGACATTGTCATCGCTAACTGCCTCCTTGGTTTGAGTTTTCTGTAGTTCTTCTCTCGGTTTAGCAAGTTCTCTCTTTTTCTTAGCTCACCATCACATTTATTGTTTATTTCATCTGTCTTTCATACAGTGTTCACTCATACCCTTCAACTCTCTCTTCAGATATTTTATCCGATACTAACTGCGGGTTGTGTATTTGTCCAACATGCCTCTTTGCTGGTGTGTGTGTGTGTACTCACCTAGTTGTACTCACCTAGTTGTGTTTGCGGGGGTTGAGCTCTGGCTCTTTGGTCCCGCCTCTCAACCGTCAATCAACAGGTGTACAGATTCCTGAGCCTATCGGGCTCTGTCATATCTACACTTGAAACTGTGTATGGAGTCAGCCTCCACCACATCACTTCCTAATGCATTCCATTTGTCAACCACTCTGACACTAAAAAAGTTCTTTCTAATATCTCTGTGGCTCATTTGGGCACTCAGTTTCCACCTGTGTCCCCTAGTACGTGTGCCCCTTGTGTTAAATAGACTGTCTTTATCTACCCTATCAATCCCCTTCAGAATCTTGAATGTGGTGATCATGTCCCCCCTAACTCTTCTGTCTTCCAGCGAAGTGAGGATAAATTCCCGTAGTCTCTCCTCGTAGCTCATACCTCTCAGCTCGGGTACTAGTCTGGTGGCAAACCTTTGAACCTTTTCCAGTTTAGTCTTATCCTTGACTAGATATGGACTCCATGCTGGGGCTGCATACTCCAGGATTGGCCTGACATATGTGGTATACAAAGTTCTGAATGATTCTTTACACAAGTTTCTGAATGCCGTTCGTATGTTGGCCAGCCTGGCATATGCCGCTGATGTTATCCGCTTGATATGTGCTGCAGGAGACAGGTCTGGCGTGATATCAACCCCCAAGTCTTTTTCCTTCTCTGACTCCTGAAGAATTTCCTCTCCCAGATGATACCTTGTATCTGGCCTCCTGCTCCCTACACCTATCTTCATTACATTACATTTGGTTGGGTTAAACTCTAACAACCATTTGTTCGACCATTCCTTCAGCTTGTCTAGGTCTTCTTGAAGCCTCAAACAGTCCTCTTCTGTTTTAATCCTTCTCATAATTTTAGCATCGTCCGCAAACATTGAGAGAAATGAATCGATACCCTCCGGGAGATCATTTACATATATCAGAAACAAGATAGGACCGAGTACAGAGCCCTGTGGGACTCCACTGGTGACTTCACGCCAATCGGAGGTCTCACCCCTCACCGTAACTCTCTGCTTCCTATTGCTTAGATACTCCCTTATCCACTGGAGCACCTTACCAGCTACACCTGCCTGTCTCTCCAGCTTATGTACCAGCCTCTTATGCGGTACTGTGTCAAAGGCTTTCCGACAATCCAAGAAAATGCAGTCCGCCCAGCCCTCTCTTTCTTGCTTAATCTGTGTCACCTGATCGTAGAATTCTATCAAGCCTGTAAGGCAAGATTTACCCTCCCTGAATCCATGTTGGCGATTTGTCACGAAGTCCCTTCTCTCCAGATGTGTTACCAGGTTTTTTCTCACGATCTTCTCCATCACCTTGCATGGTATACAAGTCAAGGACACTGGCCTGTAGTTCAGTGCCTCTTGTCTGTCGCCCTTTTTGTATATTGGGACCACATTCGCCGTCTTCCATATTTCTGGTAGGTCTCCCGTCTCTAGTGACTTACTATACACTATGGAGAGTGGCAGGCAAAGTGCCTCTGCACACTCTTTCAGTACCCATGGTGAGATCCCATCTGGACCAACAGCCTTTCTAACATCCAGATCCAGCAGGTGTCTCTTGACCTCCTCTCTCGTAATTTCGAACTCCTCCAAGGCCGCCTGGTTTACCTCCCTTTCTCCTAACACAGTGACCTCACCCTGTTCTATTGTGAAGACCTCCTGGAACCTCTTGTTGAGGTCCTCACACACCTTTCTGTCATTCTCTGTATACCTGTCCTCGCCTGTTCTAAGTTTCAATACCTGTTCTTTCACTGTTGTTTTCCTTCTGATGTGACTGTGGAGTAGCTTTGGTTCGGTCTTGGCTTTGTTTGCTATATCATTTTCAAAATTTTTCTCTGCTTCTCTTCTCACCCTGACGTATTCATTCCTGGTTCTCTGGTATCTCTCTCTGCTTTCTGGTGTTCTGTTATTCCGGAAGTTCCTCCACGCCTTTTTGTTCAGTTTCTTCGCTTCCATACATGCCCTATTATACCATGGATTCTTCTGTTGCTTCTCGGATTTTTCCCTTTGGGCCGGGATGAACCTGTTTACTGCCTCCTGACACTTTTGGGTAACATAGTCCATCATACCCTGTACAGACTTGTCTCTGAGGTCTGTGTCCCAAGGTATTTCACTTAGGAAACTTCTCATCTGTTCATAATTCCCCTTTCGGTATGCCAGCCTTTTGATTCCTAGTTCTTTTTGGGGGGAGATAAGTCCTAGCTCTACCAGGTACTCAAAATTCAATACACTGTGGTCACTCATTCCCAAGGGCGCTTCCATCTTAACTTCCCTTATATCCCATTCATTTAGGGTAAATATCAAATCAAGCATTGCTGGTTCATCTTCTCCTCTCATTCTTGTTGGTTCTTTGGTGTGCTGGCTTAGAAAGTTTCTTGTTGCCACGTCCAGCAGCTTAGCTCTCCATGTTTCTGGTCCTCCATGCGGGTCTCTGTTCTTCCAATCTATCTTCCCATGGTTGAAGTCTCCCATAATTAGTAGTCCAGATCCATTCCTGCTAGCAACAGAAGCTGCTCTTTCTATTATGTTAATGGTGGCCATGTTGTTTCTATCATATTCCTGTCTAGGTCTTCTGTCATTTGGTGGTGGATTATATATGACTGCGACTATAATTTTTTTCCCTCCATTTGTTACAGTACCTGCTATGTAGTCACTGAAACCTTCACAGCCCTGAATATCCATCTCCTCAAAATCCCAGCCTTGTCTTACCAGCAGAGCTACACCACCCCCACCTCTTCCTTCCCTCTCTTTCCTCATAACATAATAGTCCTGTGGGAACACTGCATTTGTTATCGTTTTCGTTATCTTTGTTTCTGTGAGGGCTATTATGTCTGGGTTTTCCTCTAGTACCAGTTCTCCAAGCTCATTTGCTTTATTTGTAATTCCATCTATGTTTGTGTACATCGCTTTGAGGCTCACTTTCTTCTGTCCCTTCTCAAATCGCCTCCTTGGTGAGTGTTCTGCTGGTGGGGGAGGCTGTTCCATGGGTGTGAGGACCTGTGAGGTGGATAACAGGGTCTCAGAGGATACTGGGATGAGGTGCGGGGGATCCAGTGAAGGGGGAGGGACAGGGAGGGTATGGGGTGAAAGGGGAGGGAGGACGGGAAGGAAAGGGGGGGAGGGAGGACTCGGGAGGAGGGGAGGGGTAGAAGGGTGGGGATTGGGTGTGGGGGGAGGGAGATTTCGCTGAACATTTGAGTGGGGGCAGGGAGGGTTTGGGGTAGGGGGGTTTTCTATGCAGAGGAGGGAGGCGGGGTTGTCCTCCCTTCTGGCGTTACTGGGTAGCTGGTTGTGGGTTCCCCCCTCGCCTCTGGGGGTGTTGGGTTGGGAGCTGTGTGTGTGTGTGTGTGTGTGTGTGTGTGTGTGTGTGTGTGTGTGTGTGTGTGTGTGTGTGTGTGTGTGTGTGTGTGTGTATTTACTATTTGTGTCTGCAGAATCGGGCTATTTAGCTCTTGGACCCCCCCCCCCTTTTCTAACTAATCAATTTTTCCGCTATTATGTCTCGCTTCGTGCAGGTCGGCGTTCAATCCCCGACCGTCCAAGTGATTGGGGCCCCATTCCATTCCGCTCTCCCATCCCAAATCCTCATCCTGATCCTTCCAAGTGCTATATACACTTGTAATGGTTTGGTGCTTTTTTATGATAGTTCCCTTCCCTTCCCTTCCCTTCCCTTCCCTTCCCTTCCCTTCCCTCCCCTCCCCTCCCCTCCCCTCCCCTCCTCTTCCCTCCCCTCCCCTCCTCTTCCCTCCCCTCCCCTCCTCTTCCCTTCCCCGACAGTCAACTGTCCCCAATAATTGTAATCTACGGTAATCGTCCCCACCGGACTCTGTTGTCACGACGACTGGTCAACAGAACACTATATACACCGGCCTCAACTACACTTTCTTGTTGACATTGGCTGGAACGTTTCCTGACTGTTACAAAACAATAAACTATAGTGTTATTGTCCTTCCAACGCCAGATGGCAGCAGGTTTTATTCCCAGAGAAATCGTGATGTTTTCGTATGAGCTGTGGTATTGGGAAGTGATGTTAGTTCAAGTGTTTGTAGTAAGTTGTTATGTGGTATTGCGATGTTGTATGTTGCATCTTGTGATGTTTAGCATCGCGATGTTTTTGTTTTGTATTAGGATACTGTTATGATACTTGGTGTTGCATTATACAGTGTTACGATGTTTTGTGTTATATTATGCAGTGATTGTAATATATTTGTGGTATATTATGCAGATGTTATTTTCATAGGTATATCACGTTATTTTGACACCATTGTGAAGTCATGACCTCTAACAAGACCAACGACAGCTAGGTATAACTAGCACGAGTGGCGTGGGAAGCAGCGTGACGGGAGGTGAAGGTGCGTGAGGTCTCCACAATCACGATAATGCCTGAAGTGCTTCACAATTTCCGTTTCATTTTAAACAATATTCATGTTTTATTTAAGCCACTTAAGAGTTCTATACACATACTTCTAGTGTGTTATTACCGGCCCGGCCCCGCCAACACGGCCACAAGTTCATTCTGTACAGCAGCCAAACACTTGACTCCTGCCAGTCCTCCAGCTGCGTTCATTCCCTCCAGCGGCCGACCCCCAACAGACTCATTGATCAATTTTAACTTTTCAACATTGTCACCGGACAAGAAACAGCGTCTATACAGCCTGTCCTCACATTTAATACACAGTAATCGTTACGCTATTGATCAAATTGTCAAATTCTGGTGCAATAGTTATATTAAAAGATTAAAATGCTGATGTTTCTTCAGTTGGTTATGTGGTTCGTACGCTGCTGATTAAGCTAAACTGGTGACCTACCACCACCAAGTACTCACAGTCACCCACCACCACCACCAAGTACTCACAGTGACCCACCACCACCACCAAGTACTCACAGTGACCCACCACCACCAACAAGTACTCACAGTGACCCACCACCACCAACAAGTACTCACAGTGACCCACCACCACCAACAAGTACTCACAGTGACCCACCACCACCAACAAGTACTCACAGTGACCCACCACCAACAAGTACTCACAGTGACCCACCACCAACAAGTACTCACAGTGACCCACCACCACCAACAAGTACTCAGTGACCCACCACCAACAAGTACTCACAGTGACCCACCACCACCAACAAGTACTCACAGTGACCCACCAACAACAACTACTCACAGTGACCCACCACCACCAACAAGTACTCACAGTGACCCACCACCACCAACAAGTACTCACAGTGACCCACCACCACCAACAAGTACTCACAGTGACCCACCACCACCAAGAAGTACTCACAGTGACCCACCACCACCACCAACAAGTACTAACAGTGACCCACCACCAACTAGTACTCACAGTGACCCACCACCAACAAGTACTCACAGTGACCCACCACCACCAACAAGTACTAACAGTGACCCACCACCAACAAGTACTCACAGTGACCCACCACCACCAACAAGTACTCACAGTGACCCACCACCACCAACAAGTACTCACAGTGACCCACCACCAACAAGTACTCACAGTGACCCACCACCACCAACAAGTACTCACAGTGACCCACCACCAACAAGTACTCACAGTGACCCACCACCAACAAGTGCTCACAGTGACCCACCACCACCAACAAGTACTCACAGTGACCCACCACCACCAACAAGTACTCACAGTGACCCACCACCAACAAGTACTCACAGTGACCCACCACCACCAACAAGTACTCACAGTGACCCACCACCAACAAGTGCTCACAGTGACCCACCACCACCAACAAGTACTCACAGTGACCCACCACCACCACCAACAAGTGCTCACAGTGACCCACCACCAACAAGTACTCACAGTGACCCACCACCAAGTACTCACAGCGACCCACCACCACCAACAAGTACTCACAGTGACCCACCACCACCAACAAGTACTCACAGTGACCCACCACCACCAACAAGTACTCACAGTGACCCACCACCAACAAGTACTCACAGCGACCCACCACCACCAACAAGTACTCACAGTGACCCACCACCACCAACAAGTACTCACAGTGACCCACCACCAACAAGTACTCACAGTGACCCACCACCAACAAGTACTCACAGTGACCCACCACCAACAAGTACTCACAGTGACCCACCACCACCAACAAGTACTCACAGTGACCCACCACCACCAACAAGTGCTCACAGTGACCCACCACCAACAAGTACTCACAGTGACCCACCACCACCACCAAGTACTCACAGCGACCCACCACCACCAACAAGTACTCACAGTGACCCACCACCACCAACAAGTACTCACAGTGACCCACCACCACCAACAAGTGCTCACAGTGACCCACCACCACCAACAAGTACTCACAGCGACCCACCACCAACAACAAGTGCTCACAGTGACCCACCACCACCAACAAGTACTCACAGTGACCCACCACCAACAAATACTCACAGCGACCCACCACCAACAAGTACTCACAGTGACCCATCACCAACAAGTACTCACAGTGACCCACCACCACCAAGAGGTACTCAGTGACCCACCACCACCAACAAGTACTCACAGCCACTGGTAACTTGGACGACCTGGTAGTCAGCCGGGTCGTTGAGGGCGTAGCCAGCGATCTTGTAGTAGTAGCCGAAGCCGTCTCGAAGACTCTCTACGACCTTGTCTGCTGCAGCAGAGTTCAGCAGGAGCAGGAGGAGCAGCAGGTGGGGCATCACCACCTGCTGCCGCCTGCCCCGGGTGCCAGTAACCTGCCACCACCTGCCACGGGTGGCACCCAGCTGCCACCACCTGCCACGGGTGGCACCCACCTCATCACACCTCACTCCTGCCATGTCTGGCGCCGGTCCTGGCCGTCTCTCTCACCCCAGGCTGTGGCAGGTGGCGACCGGGTTAATGGCCAGTGCGCATGCGCTCACCGGATTCATGACCAGTGCGCATGCGCTCACCGGGTTCATGACCAGTGCGCATGCGCTGACCACTATGATCGAGCACCATACTGTGTGTTGACCACTCCCCCTCACACTGTGTGTTGACCACTCCCCCTCACACTGTGTGTTGACCACTCCCCCTCACACTGTGTGTCGACCACTCCCCCTCACACTGTGTGTCGACCACTCCCCCCTCACACTGTGTGTTGACCACTCCCCCCTCACACTGTGTGTTGACCACTCCCCCCTCACACTGTGTGTTGACCACTTCCCCCTCACACTGTGTGTCGACCACTCCCCCCTCACACTGTGTGTTGACCACTCCCCCTCACACTGTGTGTTGACCACTCCCCCTCACACTGTGTGTTGACCACTCCCCCTCACACTGTGTGTTGACCACTCCCCCTCACACTGTGTGTTGACCACTCCCCCTCACACTGTGTGTTGACCACTCCCCCCTCACACTGTGTGTCGACCACTCCCCCTCACACTGTGTGTTGACCACTCCCCCTCACACTGTGTGTTGACCACTCCCCCTCACACTGTGTGTTGACCACTCCCCCTCACACTGTGTTGACCACTCTCCCTCACACTGTGTGTCGACCACTCCCCCTCACACTGTGTGTTGACCACTCTCCCTCACACTGTGTGTTGACCACTCCCCCCTCACACTGTGTGTTGACCACTCTCCCTCACACTGTGTGTTGACCACTCCCCCTCACACTGTGTGTTGACCACTCCCCCCTCACACTGTGTGTTGACCACTCTCCCTCACACTGTGTGTTGACCACTCCCCCTCACACTGTGTGTTGACCACTCCCCCCTCACACTGTGTGTTGACCACTCCCCCCTCACACTGTGTGTTGACCACTCCCCCTCACACTGTGTGTTGACCAGTATGGTATCTTGTGATGACCAGACGTACCTGCCTCCCTCTGTGACCGTCGTACTATGGTCCGCCCCGACCCCATATGAGTCTCCATGCAAGCCTCATGTTAGATCTCTGGACTGTGTCGATTGATTGATTGATGAAGCCACCCAAGAGGTGGCACGGGCATGAATAACCCCGTAATGGATTGTGTCAAGTCAAGCTTACATATTTATGGGTGAGTTTGGGTAGATATAGAGAGAAGCTGCCGTGTCCTGGCCTGTGTGTGCCTCCCGCAGTTTCCTGTTTTCTCGTGTTCCTTAACTTATTTCGCCTGTTATTGTGTTTATTGTTTTGTGGCTCTATGTTTCTTTTGTAAGATAAAATTGTATATATGTGAAGATATGGTTGATGATGATGTTCGTGAGCCGGGTGACACTAGCTGGGTGACACTAGCCGGGTGACACTTTTCGGGTGACACTAGCTGGGTGTCGATTTTTACACCTGACTCGCCTAACTCAGTCTGGACATTTACTAGAGCAAGTTAACCCCCCCCCCATCTCTCTCTCTACCCCTCCCCCTCCCCCAACAACTAACAACAACTAACTACTGGTAAACAAGCCCGTAGTAAACACAATTGTACAGCATTAAAAGCTTTGTTGATAAACGATTCCCTTAATGGCATTGTCATATAAATCAGCGGTGTTGGTTGGCTGACATGCGAGCATCACAGCTCTCGTGTGAGGCTAAGCTGTTACAAGTTGCTTTATTTACTCCCTAACCCATTAAAGTAAATTGGTTCACTTTAAACTCTATTATCTAGCTATATTTCCATCTTTATGATCTTTCTATATTTACTTCTCATTTCAATCATGCAACTCTATCATTTATATTTATTTATTTATTTATATATATATACAAGAAGGTACAATGGGATTGTGAGGATACATAGCATAGTAATTACATTCTTGTAAAGCCACTAGTACGCGCAGCGTTTCGGGCAGAAACGCTCTAGTTACAACAACTTCATTAATCTTTGCCAAAAATCTCGGTATATAGATAATGAAAATGTGAACTTTCAAGTGTTTTAACTGGATTAAATTTATTTGGTGGAAGATTCCGACTAGAAATTATTAAAATAAGACTCGAGCCTAAGTCTGAGTAGTGTGTACGAGTCTTTGACTGTGCATGAGTGTCTGTGAGTCCACATGTGTGTCTATGAGTTCACATGTGTGTCTGTGAGTCCACGTGTGTGTGTTTGAGTCTACATGTGTGTCTGTGTGTGTGTGTGTGTGTGTGTGTGTGTGTGTGTGTGTGTGTACTCACCTATTTATGTCTGCAGGATCGAACATAGACTCTTGGATCCCGCCTTTCGAACCATCGGTTGTTTATAGCATTGACTCCGGTCCTATTTCCCTATCATACCTAATTGTGTGTATGTGTGTGTGTGTGTGTGTGTGTGTGTGTGTGTGTGTGTGAGACTACATATGCCTCTGTGTCCGAGTGTGTATACCTCCTGGGTATACCTCCAGGGTGAACGTCTTAACCATACAAGAGGAAATTAAATAATGTCTTAATAACCACATGTTTGAAGGCGTCGAGTTGAATTTTTGCTCTTTTTCCACACAGAGGTTTCTTATTGACATAAAATATATCTGAAATGTTCAATATGATGAAGATTAAGATTCTGAGGGATCTTCCAGGAAGTCCCTCAGCCCAGGGAGGTGTGAGAGGATCTGTCTGGCATGTACAAGATAATGATGTTTCAAGCAGCTTATTTCATATCATATAGTTTGTATTTGGTGTTTGACATGTCGTGGGATGCTAGACTAAGCTACAGGATGTCCTTGGAAGGTCAGTTAGGGGGGAGGGGGGCATTCTCACTCATCAATACGACAGTTGCATTGTGGCATTGCTCAGGACCATTGTTACGGCCTCACTTAGACATTAACCGGGTTCTTTTTATTCAAAGTTTCTATCGGGCCTTAATGCCGCTTCTTCCCAGATCCAACCCCGAGTCATAGGCAAGTTATTAAGAACGGTGTAGTAATAGTCATTTTAAAGGGAATGGAGGGGGGGGGGGTAATCAGTACTAAAAACCATCACCACATGTACTTCTTAATTATATACACTAGTTATATAGTTATAACACATAACACCTCAGGTGTCACTTTCACACAGGATACTACAAAAAACTTCCGCGATCTTCTATCCTGGAGAGTCTATTTCTATTTTCTATCGTACAACACTCAAGGTTCCCTCCCTAAGCCTTTCGTCTACGAGACTCACGCCGGCGAGTTCACCTTTCTCAGTAAATCTTGAGTCAGTCCTCCACAGTATCGTCACAGTGTCAAAACACCACTTCGACTCTCCAGCAACACGCTGACTGGCTTCCCCTACAGGCTTACCTATAACACCCGTACTCTTATCGGACAGACGGACGTTAATTCCATCTAGTACCACAACTGGGCCA
This sequence comes from Procambarus clarkii, assembly GCF_040958095.1. NCBI lineage: Eukaryota > Metazoa > Arthropoda > Malacostraca > Decapoda > Cambaridae > Procambarus > Procambarus clarkii. The sequence continues at coordinate 38,353,572 of NC_091151.1, read as the reverse complement.
TCCCGGGATACGCCGTTCCAATCACTAATAACTTACTGATTATCACAGACAATTCAGAGTCTCCACTGACATACCCCATTGGTGCAAGTCACATTCACGACTGCCCTGGGTGAAGTGACTCTTGTCGACCAAGGTACCACCCACATCACTTCGGAGGAGTCAGAATTATATAGTAAGAAGGAAACCCTCAGGTGTCAGTAAAATCATAGCTTTCCACCGGGATACAGAACATGGGGTCCGGTGAATTCAATAGATGGCGTTGACATCGTCACACGCATTCTCATTCAACAGTGCCGCAGCTGCTCGAAAGGTCAGTCAGGAGCATTAGTGGAATATTCTCGCCTTTCCATGAGAAGGGCAAAAATACTTCCTTCCCACACTTCCATGAGAAGGGCAAGAATGCTTCCTTCCCACACTTCCATGAGAAGGGCAAGAATACTTCCTTCCCACACTTCCATGAGAAGGGCAAGAATGCTTCCTTCCCACACTTCCATGAGAAGGGCAAGAATACTTCCTTCCCACACTTCCATGAGAAGGGCAAGAATACTTCCTTCCCACACTTCCATGAGAAGGGCAAGAATGCTTCCTTCCCACACTTCCATGTGTGGAAACTGCTTGCACGCTTAGCTCTGCGATCCTGGGCCCAGCACCATGCTTAGGTGTGCCATTATTTATGGCTCGGTGTGTATACACTCGCCTAATTACCTAATTTTGCTTGCGGAGGTTGAGCTTCGGCTCTTTGGTCCTGCCTCTCAACCATCAATCAAATGGTGTACAGATTCCTGAGCCTATTGGGCTCTATGATATCTACACTTGGAACTGTATATGGAGTCTGACTCCATAAACAGGTAACACTGAACCGTGGAGTGTTACCGGGTATACTGAACCCGGTAACACCACCGGGGCAGCAGACGGCAGAGTTCATCAGGATTTTTTTTTATTATTGCCGCCGGAGGCATCTAGTTTGTGCACCCCATACTCATCCTGTGAGCGGTAGCGCAAAAAGCATTACAGAGGGCACAAAAGGTCTTTGTCAGACCTCATCTTAGATTATTACATAAATAATTTCATCTATCCTTCACACTTTATAGTTACATGTCAGCTAGTTACAGAGAATGTTCTATTTCAAGAGCTATATATTTACAGTAAGTCATTATGCATTAATGGTAGGTCTTATTGCTAATACATAATAGTTTGACCAATGGAGATATCACAGAGTCAAAGGGGAGTATGTTGACCAGACCACACACTAGAAGTTGAAGGGACGACGACGTTTCGGTCCGTCCTGGACCATTCTCAAGTCGATCTGAGACTTGAGAATGGTCCAGGACGGACCGAAACGTCGTCGTCCCTTCAACTTCTAGTGTGTGGTCTGGTCAACATACTTCAGCCACGTTATTGTGACTCATCGCCTTCAAAGGGGAGCTACTGTTTTCACAATACACTACTTGTTTCTTAATCTCATATGTCATTTATCTACTGGAAGCGAAATATGTATACAGTGCAAGGATTGCAGGTATCTTTCCCTTGGTAATAAGATAGGTTGCCATATCATACAGCGTGAGCTTAGATTTATCTCTAAATGGCTCAATTTTACTACAGTCCAAGATATAGTGTTCGAGTGTGTGTCCCTATCTTTGTACACACACTTTACACTTTACTTCATCTAGATCCCTATACAAGCCGAACTGCCAGAGATACTTGTAGCCAAGTCTTATACGAGCTGTGACAACATCTGTTAGTCTACTGACTTTGTTACTTGCCCCATACACATGTTTTACTTCACACATTTCATTGTGATAAACAATGGTTCATCCGGAGGGACACCACTGTCCCATATTTACTGAAGTAACAACGAAGCAGCCCCCTCCAAAAATTCGAAGGGGACCCCATGTAGCGCCATATATGTGAGGGTGCAGCAACGATCAGACACAGTGACCGCACCACCGTCAGCAGGGAGGGAAAACGAGCGACTTTAAAACGGGCCATCAAATCTTGATAAACAGCCGGAGAGCTAAACTTCACAAGCGCTCGATGGTTCGTGAGGAGCTGCACCCCACAAACATCCGCCACACTCACCCGGAGCACATCCAGGATGACCACTTCCACAGCTAGGTACGCCGCCTTGCTAGAGAATTTGAGGCCAATAGTCTCCGAACGGCGGATAGGGGGAAGGGGTCCCCGTGACGCCACGGCCGGAGGGCCGCGCCCCTGGTCCACACACCAACAGCCGGAGCAACACTGGGAGCAGGTCGCAACCCACCGACGTCATTATGGCTGCTGACGGACCCCACCGACGCCATTACGGCTGCTGAAGGATCCCATGAACGCCATTACCACATCTAACACACCACTTCATCAGTGCTCTTCAACCAACACATCCTCTTAAAAATAACGTCACTTTTCGCTCGTATGCGCGCTATGGCCAAATTTGGACATAATTTGAAATGAAATCGACTCACAAAAGTGACGTACTGTTCCGTTTTCTGTTCGAGTCGTCCGCCTTACTCGGCCAGCTTAGACAAGGATTCTTTCCATTAACATTTTTCATACCGTTTTGAAACTTTATGAGAATTTCCTGCCCACCTAACCTATCAGAGGACCCTTAACTTACTGTTGTTGAAAAAAATAATCCCTAATTTATATTCGTTTTTTTTTTAATTTTCAAATAACGTCCATATTCGGCCATACGGCCAAAAGCGACGTTTTTTTAAGAGGACAGGTTGTTCAACAGTTAACCACTTAACACAGCGCTCAAACCTGACAGGAGAGAAAAGGAAGACTGGTATTTACACATACCAGACTGAGCACTCCGGGTCTCCATCAGGCAGGAGAGAGTGGAGAGGTTATCATGGGAAATTGGGTCCATTTGTTCTTGTTGCATGACCTTGTCACAACCCTCTCTTCCTATGCAGCACCAGGCACATCAAGAGCATCCCAGCTCACCCCAATAAGTAGAAGATACTTGTCAATCAGTAATGAAACAAGCTTGGATAATTACTACTCAAGTGATGTATTGCAATTGTTTAATTATGAAGTAATATACTTTGCAATAAATGAATTCACATCAATAAGAATCAATAACAATAATACAATGTATTGTTTGAACAATAAAACAATTGACAATGTTAAAGTTTGAACCATAGGTTAGGCCACACATAAAGACATAAGACCCACCAGTGTTGCTGTATAAAATTATAGTTTAATCTTACCATAAGATTCCTAAGTCTACTTTACGGCAGATAAATGAAGACAGCAGTCATACCTGTTGAGTCTCACAACACAGAGCCACACAAGGAGCCCTGGGCCACGCAGGGAGCCCTGGGCCACACAGGGAGCCCTGGGCCACACAAGGAGCCCTGGGCCACGCAGGGAGCCCTGGGCCACACAGGGAGCCCTGGGCCACACAGGGAGCCCCTGGGCCACACAGGGAACCCCTGGGCCACACAGGGAGCCCTGGGCCACACAAGGAGCCCTGGGCCACACAGGGAGCCCTGGGCCACACAGGGAGCCCTGGGCCACACAGGGAGCCCTGGGCCACGCAGGGAGCCCTGGGCCACACAGGGAGCCCTGGGCCCAGTAGCGTAAATTGAGACTACAACCGTCTGCGCCACCTAAGCAGGGAATTTAAACAGGGAACATGTGTGGCCACTTGCCCAGGTATCTCACCTAGCCATGGTCTCAAGAGGTGTGAGAGACGCCCCCGCTCGCCCGGCCGTTGTCTCCCGGGACATTCTATGTCTCTATGTGATGAATGCGGGGTGTAAGGATAGGGAGAGTATGTGTAGCATGTGTGTAGGTGTGTATGTTAAAGTGGAGGCAAAGATGATTGTTGAAAGTGTATGTATTGGGAGCGTAGAGTTGTCCAGGTGTGTGTGTGTGCTTAGAAAGAGTATGTTAAGCATAAGCCTCTAGATCTGAGCATAGGATTCGAACCCATGACGTCTGCTCCAGCAACTGTGTGTGTGGTTGGCAGTTCGAGGCTACAAGTGTCCAAGTGAAATATTATTATGCATGATATGGTAGTCGACAATTTATACACATATTTCATGGTATACAGTGGTATAAAGTTTATATATTTATGTTCATACATGAGTGTTTATATAGGTGGATGGGAAGGAAAAGAATGGATGTCGGCCTAACAAAGGGTAGATGGAGATAGAGATGTAGGAAGACTGAAGCGTAAATAGGTTAAAAAAAAAAGATAATATATGTAATGAATAATAAGAATAAATATTAAACAGACGTTTGCAACACAGGAGAATGTTGAGGATACCAATATGAAAGTAAACAGAATATTAAGGAGAGAACAAGGGAATTGACACAAGAAAACAGTTGCATATGGTAAACTAACCTGTTCCAAAATTAATTGAAAACCGAATCAGGGTGAAAAGTAGACCGTTTAATGGGACATATTGTTTGGTAAAACGTTCTATAATTCCTCACAAAAAAAGACCAGAAATACAGAAGTGACCCAAAATGAAAGCTAGCTAAACATAAAGGAAATTACTAAGAAATGATTAGCAATTTCTGTTCGTCAACATTACCACTAACTAAAGTGTGACAAGGATAAAGCCACATCCTTACAAACATCGGAGTCTGGAGTCACCCAAGTGGGAACATACTGATACAAGAGAGTAACACATCTAGCATGAAAAAGATGACTAAACATGTTTAACATAACAGTTACGAAGCTTAAGGTAAGTCAAACATCATAGGAATTTTGCTTCAAAGAATTGGATTGATCTTGTACATTCCATTGTAAATTGGTGCTGAAAGTATTATTGCATTGACTAATGAGGACTATCAATTTTCCCACTAGGAACCCATTGTTTAAGGCAATACGAGTCCCAATTCCGAGTCCCAATTTATATCATGATTGACCAAACCAACATGCAGGAATACATTGTCAGGCAGGAAAGACATTGCAAGCGCCTCATGACATACAAATATGCAGTAAGAACTGGACAGGTGTCGATTGCTATATTCCTGCATGTTAGTTTGTCAATAGTGCAATAAATAGGAACTCGTCAAAGGCATTGCCTTCAACAATGGTTTCCTTCAGGGAAATATTATAGAATCAGCCCTCGTTAGTTGTTGACTACTGATAAGATGCTTAAGATGTGGTAGCATGACTACTGCCTGGACGTTGGTGTGGTGGTGGTGATGACTAATACTTGGAGGCTGGTGTGGTGGTGGTTGTGGTGGCGTGGTGGTGACAACCGCGGGAACAACAGCATCCCAGCATGCACTCCAACAGCTCGATGAAGGTCAGAACACTGGCTCCCAGCAGCAGCCCCATCACACCACCTGTAGGCACGCCAGCAATGAGCTCACACCACTACCAGCTCAACACCAGGATAAAGAGAAAGATAAATAGATAGACAGGGAAATATAGACAGAAATAATACGTGGGAAAGACAGACAGCACAAGACTTGCTAGTCGATAACTTTTAGTCGTGGATTAGCAAGTACTAATAATCTGTTGGGGCTATTTCATAGACTATCTAATCACGATAATTAGCACTAACTTCTGTGGGAAAATATTTTTTTTTTTTTTTTTTTTTTTTTTTTGAGATATATACAAGAGTTGTTACATTCTTGTACAGCCACTAGTACGCGTAGCGTTTCGGGCAAGTCCTTAATCCTATGGTCCCTGGAATACGATCCCCTGCCGCGAAGAATCGTTTTTTCATCCAAGTACACATTTTACTGTTGCGTTAAACAGAGGCTACAGTTAAGGAATTGCGCCCAGTAAATCCTCCCCGGCCAGGATACGAACCCATGACATAGCGCTCGCGGAACGCAAGGCGAGTGTCTTACCACTACACCACGGAGACTGAGGAAATAGATCCTCATAGCAGAAATGAAGGCTCTCGGAGAACCCAGTCTATTATCCGGCTCTCGCTGGGGAAACTTTGGGCTGTTCTCAGTTATCTTACAACTACACAACTAGTAGTAGCTGTACAACAACAGTCACCGCTGCCACACTAAGATCACACACACGATAACAGTCTGACATTATTGTTACAACCCCCTGGCCATACACCGCCATGTGAGGTGACGTTAACAATGTGTTTAGTCGATATGAAAAGCTACAAAATACATTTTCTAGCTTTTTCTAAAAGGTGTACATTTAAATTTACAATTACGAAATAAATGGGTAAAGTATTCCGATGTTTTACAACTCTGTTAGCAAGGAAATCGTATCCAATGATTGCATTCCATCTTCTTTTATTGAATTTCATTCTATTTCCTCTAGCAGACAAAGCGGACTGCAACTCACAACGTTCATTATGATAGACCTCATCTAAATACTTCACACTACCTTAAACGTTAAATATGTTTCCTCATAATCTAGACTTCTTCAGAGAAAACCAGTTTGTTTATGAGTCTATGATCACTACATATATTTCTTAAGTATATGTGAAGTGTAGTGGCCATTCTCTCTAGTCTTATATGATTGTCTTCATCGTTTGTTGTAATTATGACTATAAAACTGCACAACATTTATTTTATTTATTTATTTATATTTACAAGAGTTCTTACATTCTTGTACAGCCACTAGCACACACAGCGTCGCGGGCAGGTCCTTAATCTTAATATTCCCCGAATACGACCCGCCAAATCGTTTAACAACCAGGTCTACTAGATTAGTAGACAGTTCTACTAATTACTAATTAGCTCTACTAATTACTAATTAGTTCTACTAATTACTAATTAGTTCTACTAATTACTAATTAGTTCTACTAATTACTAATTAGTTCTACTAATTACTAATTAGTTCTACTAATTACTAATTAGTTCTACTAATTACTAATTAGTTCTACTAATTACTAATTAGTTCTACTAATTACTAATTAGTTCTACTAATTACTAGTTCAGTAATACATTACAGCCAGTGCGGTCTCGGGCGATTGGTAATTCAAATTTCTAGTTGCGAGACCCTGATTGTATTGGGCTTGTTGCTCGCTACTTGACACAACATTGTGTCAGATAGTTACTGACGATCATCGCTCCAAGATCCTTCTCTTCGGTTGTATTAGCAAGTCTTCTTCCCATCTTGTTTTATTTGACACCATTACATCCAGAGTGCATTGTCATACCTTCACCCACAGTATGAAGGCAAAGGGGGCGAGTACCGTCCGCTGGCCACCACTCTTCAGTCCAAGCTTGTAACATGTTCCCAATATTGTGGACTTTGTACTTATTTTTCAATGATTTCTGTGGAACTTTTGTTATGGCATTTTGAATGTTGATGTAAATTACAATTATGGAGAGTTTGGAGTCCCAGTGTTTGTATATGGAATTAATTAATTCTAATAGATTAAAAGAGAGAGAGAGAGAGAGAGAGAGAGAGAGAGAGAGAGAGAGAGAGAGAGAGAGAGAGAGACAGAGAGTTCACTCACCAACGTCACACATGAGAGGGAACACTCACCAACGTCACACATGAGAGGGATGAGGGTGTAGGCCCACTCCTCAAGCACCTGCTGGTACGCCAGCTCCTGCAACAACAACAACAGTTCCTCACATCCCAGTTCTTGGCTCGTGAGAGTACCTCATCTACTACCTCCTCATGGTACCTCCTCATCGTACCTCGCAATGGATACATTCTATCCGATGCCTTTGAAAACTCACATGCAAAGTATGTGGAAAATATCATTTATCATAACTTGGTTAAAATGCTTTAAAGAAAATCACACACAAAAAATGATAAAACAAATTCGACAGCCATTTACAAAAACAAATGGAGCCCAAGTAAAGGCTCCAAAAAGGCTAAAGTAAAGGCTAAATTAGACTTGAGCCTCAGACTGCGCCATGCATCAACTGGAGGATAGAATCACACTGTCAGTAATGGTAATTGACTATCAGTGGCATGAAGAGTCATATCAGTGGCATGAAGAGTCATATCAGTGGCATGAAGAGTCATATCAGTGGCATGAAGAGTCATATCAGTGGCATGAAGAGTCATATCAGTGGCATGAAGAGTCATATCAGTGGCATGAAGAGTCATATCAGTGGCATGAAGAGTCATATCAGTGGCATGAAGAGTCATATCAGTGGCATGAAGAGTCATATCAGTGGCATGAAGAGTCATATCAGTGGCATGAAGAGTCATATCAGTGGCATGAAGAGTCATATCAGTGGCATGAAGAGTCATGACAAATGAGTAGTGCTTTTAAATCACTTAGAGTCTGTATTTGAGTTGGGTTGAAGGCTTATCAACCTCGGGAGGGTTATTAAGGCCACTACACCAGCTTACTGATCAACCAGCAGGTATACCCGAGTCCTGAACATTCTCCAGGACACAAATAAACTCTCAGTGTATATACACCACAAGCGAGGTACACTTCTGAGTGTATATACACCACAAGCGAGGTACACTTCTCAGTGTATATACACCACAAGCGAGGTACACTTCTCAGTGTATACACACCAAGAAGCGAGGTACACTTCTCAGTGTATATACACCAACAAGCGAGGTACACTTCTCAGTGTATATACACCAACAAGCGAGGTACACTTCTTAGTGTATATACACCAACAAGCGAGGTACACTTCTCAGTGTATATACACCACAAGCGAGGTACACTTCTCAGTGTATATACACCAACAAGCGAGGTACACTTCTCAGTGTATATACACCACAAGCGAGGTACACTTCTCAGTGTATATACACCAAGAAGCGAGGTACACTTCTCAGTGTATATACACCAACAAGCGAGGTACACTTCTCAGTGTATATACACCAACAAGCGAGGTACACTTCTCAGTGTATATACACCAACAAGCGAGGTACACTTCTCAGTGTATATACACCACAAGCGAGGTACACTCCTCAGTGTATATACACCAACAAGCGAGGTACACTTCTCAGTGTATATACACCAACAAGCGAGGTACACTTCTCAGTGTATATACACCACAAGCGAGGTACACTTCTCAGTGTATATACACCAACAAGCGAGGTACACTTCTCAGTATACGTATCTCTTCACCTTCAATAGGTAACTGTCGGTCTAAATTTCATGAACTGATTTCTGTATCAGAATTCAATTAACATGAAATTATATATTTCCAAGAGCGTAAGAATGTGTGTCTGTCAGTTTTTATATATATATCATATATTTTGTCCGTATATTTTGCATAGCATATTCCAACCCATCCTCCTGTGTAGAGAGTGCCTACTATGACGAGCGTTTATAGTCACGAATTCGTACGAACTTAGCTTGTAGATAGCTTAGGCTGTGACTCGTACGTCAGGCTGCGAGCAGCCGCGTCCAACAGCCTGGTTGATCAGTCCGGCAACCAGGAGGCCTGGTCGACGACCGGGCCGCGGGGACGCTAAGCCCCGGAAGCACCTCAAGGTAACCTCAAGGTAGATAGTAGTATACTGAGTAGTAAGGAAATCTTTGAAAAATAAATGAAAGTAAAAAAAACCAACTTAAATATTCTTAGGCCTAGTATAGCACACATATGTACTATATTAGGCCTCAGATATCGTGTATTAGGCCTAGGGAGGTTAGGTTAGGTTAGATTTGGTTAGTATAGTTTGTCAAAGCAACATATGTAGAAAATAGTTTCCAGTTTGTCCAACTCAATAGTGCCGATTTCTACTTTCTAATTTGGTTGTACGTCGGTATATATACTATTGTCCTCATCGTTACTCTAGTACTACCAGAACAGGAGGTGGAGGAGCTGTATATTCTCATATCTTAAACACTGTACAGGTGTTGACCTTAACACTGTACAGGTGTTGACCTTAACACTGTACAGGTGTTGACCTTAACACACTGTACTGGTGTTGACCTTAACACACTGTACTGGTGTTGACCTTAACACTGTACAGGTGTTGACCTTAACACACTGTACTGGTGTTGACCTTAACACACTGTACTGGTGTTGACCTTAACACTGTACAGGTGTTGACCTTAACACTGTACAGGTGTTGACCTTAACACACTGTACTGGTGTTGACCTTAACACACTGTACTGGTGTTGACCTTAACACTGTACAGGTGTTGACCTTAACACTGTACAGGTGTTGACCTTAACACTGTACAGGTGTTGACCTTAACACACTGTACTGGTGTTGACCTTAACACACTGTACTGGTGTTGACCTTAACACTGTACAGGTGTTGACCTAAACACTGTACAGGTGTTGACCTAAACACACAGCTGTAGGCTGAGAGTTAAGTCACAGCTCACAAAAAAGTCATTCATTGATAAAAAACGGATATGTGACAAACTATAAAATATCTATATAAAAAATCCATAAAAGTGACTAATTACCATAATCAATTGTAACTAAACCTCGAAAGTTGTAAATAATATCCAACAATAAATTCTCCAACAATAACAATTGGATTTGAAAAAAATAACAATATAAAATACAGTAAATTAACTTTGCTTAAACGGATTAACAACAGCACAAAATGTTTGGCAAATATAACAAGGAGGAGAAACATCATGGTAAACACAACTTCCTTCAAGACGTCTCGTGGGATTTGCCAGAGAAAGCTGACAGATACCTCTTTGATACATCCCGCCAAACACATACCAAAACTACGACGTTGGTACAACGTTCGAACAAGTTTTAACACCTAACCAGTTATAACAACCAATATAGCAAGTTGTAACAACGTTTTAATACCTCATAAACACGTTAAGCCAAGCTGTAACAACTTTATTACAAGTTGTAACAAGCGAAAAATAGAGACAGTTTCGGTTTGTGTTTCCAGGGATGTCTGTATCAAAAAGGCATAAAAATCGCAATAAATCAATCCACTTAATCCCCACTTTTCAACGCCTTAAAGAACCAATAGATTCCTGCAAAACTCACACAAATATGGCCACGTCCTGTGGCATGTAACAACACTCGGAAAGCAGCTTAGATGAGTATGTCTTAAACAACTTAGATGATCATCATGAATTATGATGGTGACATCACCCTCTGCCAAGGACTCATACCACATACGGAGCCATATAGAAAACCCACACATATCAGGCATTCTGGTATTACATCAAGAGACAGACAGGCGCCAACTCTACACCATTTAAATACCTCACTCAACAACAACAACAATCAAATGTCACCTGATGACATCATTCCCCATGACATCCTCAATTCTCATGAAACTGTAAACTTCATTATCTAGGACCGTCTCGACCGAGGTCAAGATGGCTACCATGGCCAGTGGACGCAGTCCCTCCTTCCCCTTGGTGCATCTGGTACTGGCCTCACCCCTCCTCAGACTGCCATTACTGTCATTACTGCCATTAATGTCATTACTGCTCTCATTATATCATATACAACGACCTGTCTTTCGTCTGCCAACTTCCCGTTTCCTCTCCCACAGGGGGTGAAGGGAGCCTCATACCTGGTAGTAGATCCTGAGCCTGGTGGTGTTGTTGTCCGACTGCCTGGAGTCGGTGTAGACCTCGTAGGTGACGTCGGAGCATGAGGCGTCACACCCGCACACATTCCGGCTCTGTCATTGGCAATAGGCCGTGAGTTGAAGTTTATACACTACTATATATACGCTCATACTACTATATATATGCTCATGAAACTATATATACGCTCACGCTACTATATATACGCTCATGTATGAATGTTTCAGGCACAGTAAACGTGTTAATACCTTCACTTGTTGTCTTTCTGGAGCGTATAGGTTTGAGTGGACTGTGTATAGGGGTCTGTGAACAGACAGACAGACACAAAGAAAGAAATAGAGAGAAACAGACATAGACAGAGGGAGAGAGAGAGAGAGAGAGAGAGAGAGAGAGAGAGAGAGAGAGAGAGAGAGAGAGAGAGAGAGAGAGAGAGAGAGAGAGAGAGAGAGAGAGAGAAAGGGGTGGGGAGGATGAGGTCCCCTGGAGAAGGTAAGGTTCCTGGAGTCTCAATACATCAAAAAATACCCTCTCTTAACCCCCATATAAATAGTGCTCTATCAAGCTATTATGCAATGCTGACCAACCTTGGGCCGGCAATCAGTTATGGTCAGAACATTGGACAACTGACTATTAGAAAGGCGGGGTCCAGGAGCTAACAGCTCAAGCCAACTGGTACAAATAGTAAATACATTCATACTAAAGTGACAGTTGCCCACACTGGGAGATATGGCAGTAGTGGAAACCGGGCCAAATCGGCGCCGTTTTGCTTTTTCCGACGGCGCCAACTTGGCCCCGGGGTTTTTCCATAATTTCCTGACGGCGCCAACTTGGTACAAAGGTTTTACGTTACAAATAGCTACGGCCCCAACTTGGGGCCTATCTTTTTCGTTTCCCTGGTGACCCATGCACAGGCATCACCAATGGTCAATGACGTCATCCAGTCTTCATCTTCCATTATAAGACCGTTTTCTGATATGGTATATTTATTTCCATTTTCAATATTTATGGCGAGTGGATTAAAAAAGGTCGGCTCCTAACGTACCCAAATTTCGTTACCCCAGTAACCCTTGCACAGACATCGCTAATGGTCAATGACGTCACCAGCTAGCCGCTCAGCGTTCCTGCAAAGGCACATTCAAGGGGATTAAAAAGCCGGTCTATGAGTCGTGTGTTTTGCGTTGCAACAGTGACCCTGAAACCGAATGTATAATAACGTCATCCCTAGTCTATTTTAAATTTCCTATTTACTTCTAACCCCCTCGTAGGGGCCTCGTAGCCTGGTGGATAGCGCGCAGGACTCGTAATTCTGTGGCGCGGGTTCGATTCCCGCACGAGGCAGAAACAAATGGGCAAAGTTTCTTTCACCCTGACTGCCCCTGTTACCTAGCAGTAAATAGGTACCTGGGAGTTAGTCAGCTGTCACGGGCTGCTTCCTGGGGGTGGAGGCCTGGTCGAGGACCGGGCCGCGGGGACACTAAAGCCCCGAAATCATCTCAAGATAACCTCAAGATAACCATCGTCCATTGCAAAAGGGGAGAACGCTGAGATACATGATAGTTCATGCTCTGTGTTGCTTCCCCCTTAGGGATGAGTCAACATGATGGGATAACTTCCGGGTCTTCAGCGTTCTCAGAGTTATTATTTTTTTTATTTTTGGTATTTTCTGTCATCATATTTTCTCCTTCACTGTTTCTGTTGGGCACTTTAAGAATATGTGATCGAAATGCGCATAGATATGCAACATGTGCATCAGATAAACCTGGCAACATATACATGTGACAGATCTGGCAACAGAAAGATCTGGCAACACATGCATCAGATAGATCTGACAACATATGCATCAGATAGATCTGGCAACATATGCATCAGATAGATCTGGCAACATATGCATCAGATAGATCTGGAAACATATGCATCAGATAGATCTGACAACATATGCATCAGATAGATCTGACAACATATGCATCAGATAGATCTGGCAACATATGCATCAGATAGATCTGACAACATATGCATCAGATAGATCTGGCAACATATGCATCAGATAGATCTGGCAACATATGCATCAGATAGATCTGGCAACATATGCATCAGATATATCTGGCAACATATGCATCAGATAGAGCTGGCAACATATGCATCAGAAAGCTCTGGTTATTGTTAAATGTTCAGATTTTTACAGGTATATAGAAATTGTTTTCAATATGAGGTCAGAGTGATTATTCTCTAAATAATAAACATTATCCACAACAATGTAAGTGAAGAGATGTGTATAAGTGAGAGGGAAGTTAGTATAAGTGAAGAGAAGTGTGAAAGAAAATGAAATAAAGAGCAGTGTACGGGACGAGTGTGTGACAGGGGTAAATGAAGTAACAATATGAGCAAGAGAGATATTGTGTAAGTGAAGATAACAGAAAAAGCGAGAGAGAAAGAGAGAGAGAGAGAGAGAGAGAGAGAGAGAGAGAGAGAGAGAGAGAGAGAGAGAGAGAGAGAGAGAGAGAGAGAGAGAGAGAGAGAGACAGCGACAGAGACAGAGAGAGAGAGCACTATAAGGGGAGAGTATAAGTGAGAACGTGGAGCCTCTTGACAAACCCATTTGCCGTCTTGAACAAGGTCTGTCACCAGTTGCAGGGTGCGGTTGTGGTCATCAAAGGAGAGACAGCGAGGCAGGCTGCCGGGGACCATGAACCTGAGCCAGCACCCTCCTCCAGCAGCCACAGCCTCCTGCAGACATGCCAGCTCGCAGTCCATAACCGAGTAGTTGGCCTGGTCCATGCACGGGTACCCGAAGGTGTTGAGCATCTTGTACTGCGTCTCTCGTGTGGAAGAGATCACACCACGATCACCATTTATTCTGATTTCAAGATTTATATTTATATATGGCTGCAAAAGTTAACATGAGACACATTCCATAAATATATATCAGAAAACTCTTCACCCCTGAAGGATTCCTACCCGGACATACATCATACTTATACTCATTTTGGGTGAGGTGATATGGTACAAAAGTTTTGGATGAGGTGACAGAGCATATGCCAGAACACGAAACAATGGGAATAAATTGATTATGAAAACATAAGAATGGAAGTAACTGCAGAAGGCTTATTGGCCCATACTTCCTCTTCCTGCTACTATCTTGGTTCCAGGGTCTTGAAGTGGGTAGAATATAGTTGTGCATTAATTGGCTGTTGATTGCTGGTGTTGACTTTTTGATGTGTAGTGCCTCGCTGATATCGAGTCTCCTGCTATCGCTGTATTTATCGATGATTTCCGTGTTGCTTGTTAAGATTTCTCTGGTGATGGTCTGGTTGTGAGAAGAGATTATATGTTCCTTGATGGAGCCCTGTTGTTTGTGCATAGTTAATCGCCTAGAAAGAGACGTTGTTGTCTTGCCTATATACTGAGTTCTTTGGGGCTTACAGTCCCCAAGCTGCGATGTGAAGGCATAGACGACGTTGGTTTTGTGGGAAATTTTTACCCATTATATCAATATTATTAACTAAGAAATGTATTATTTCTATATCATATCAAAATCATATCAGAATCACTATAGATTCATTATACATCTTGATCCTAGATGACAATGCCTATGATCACGTAGACCATAGGGCCCTTGGTTGCCTACGTGACTTTGTGCATGATTTCTCAAGAATCCAGAAGCTTCTAGAAGGATTTCTTAATTAAAAAACTATTGGAACAGTTGAATCGATTTCTGGTAGAGATTATATCAAATCCTTAATAAGAATCAATAGTACTATCAAGTACTACTTATTATCTTTAAATCCTATATCTAATTATATTATAATCACATATTTTCTCAATCATATGTCTAGACAATAAAAATAATCAATCAATATTCATTGAAAGCTACCCCTCTCAAGGGAGAGGGAAGAGCCATCTCAGGAATGAGGCGACCGACGGGGGCGCCCCGGGGCAGAACGTGTGTTTACAAAACGGTGAACATGTGTCACAGTGCTTAGCAAACATTAATTAGCTCAGGACACCTTATCGAATTATCTTTATCACCAGTGATTACTCTCTAGAACTGGGGGAGTACCTGGACAATATATCTACAAGGAAAAATTCCTAAAATATATCTAATAAGTGTATGGTGGAGCACACAAAGTGACACTGTCTCCACCTCCACCATCAACTATCATCCATCTGCAAACGCAATTAAGGAAATAATCACATAGCAATGCTACCAGAACAATCTACAGCAAAGCTGTGATATAAAATATTGTGCCTAAACTCAACAAGAGAGTTATCCAGTCTGGCACACTTGTCAGACAGGCACCTGGCATTCAGAGAAGTATACTGAATGTTATTTAGTGTATAATTGGCCAATTGTATGCTTGCATAACTTTAATATATCCAATAAGTCTGTTTGTCGGTTATAGGGTGAGGCAACGCCTCATATTTCAGTGAGTATTCATTAATATTGCAGCAACTGAATCTCTATATAAATTAAATATACCTATATATATACTTGAATATATAAATTAAGTTAACAATTGCTTGCTTAGTTATCTTTAATTTATCATATAAGTTCATCAAATTGAATAAAATCTCTTGTACTTAGTTAATTGTACTTAAACCATATTTAAGGTCATTTAATATCATACATCTACAATTTAAATTGTTGTGTTATTAGTATAAGAATATATTGGCTGTTGATAGTTATGGTGCTAGGCTGGACTATGTATATGTTTAAATCCCTGCTTTAAACAGAACCAGTGTTCAGTCATAGAACTGAATTTATTAAAATCTTATCCTTGTATGCAGGCGATGAGTCACAATAACATGGCTAAATTATGTTGACCAGACCACACACTAGAAGGTGAAGGGACGAGGCCATTTCGGTCCATCCTGGACCAATCTCAAGTCGATTGAGAATCACAATCGACTTGAGAATGGTCCAGGATGGACCAAAACGTCGTCGTCGCTTCACCTTCTAGTGTGTGGTCTGGTCAACTTATCCTTGTATAAAAAAATACAAGTTAATGTGAGATACTTGTCTGCAGGTAGATTTGAACATCAATCAACTAATTCATTCGCCACACCTGACCCTTACAGCCCACAATCTGTCATTAGGAAAATAGGAGCTAGGATTTACGACCCTAGCTAGAGACTTTAGTTGAATTAATTTGCAGACAGTAATTTTTAATTTAGCACAGTACAAGTCCCTGGTAGTTCTCCTCTCATATCAATCCCGGTAGATTTTTCCCACAGGTTTCCTTCAAGGCGTTCTGTTGGGTGTCTGGGGAGTTTTTCATGAGTAGGTTGGCCGTTTTTTTTTTTTTTTTTTTTTTTAGTAAATTGTCAATTGTATTTTCTGATTTTTGTCTGTAAGGGATAACGTTCCTATCAGTAATGTCTTTCAGGACCCTTTCCTCCGTTTTATGAGCCGTCGAAAAGAAGTTCCTGTAAAACAGTCTAATAAGGGGTACAAGTGTTGTGTTAGTTGACTCTTCAAAGGTTGCATGGCATTTCACCTTTCTTTTTATGACGTCTTCAACAAAACCGTTAGAGAAGCCATTGTTGACTAGGACCTACCTTACCTTACAGAGTTCTTCATCAACTTGCTTCCAACCTGAGCTGTGGCTAAGAGCCCTGAGTTAACACACCCTGAGACACATTCTGTATCTATATATGATACAGAATGTGTCTCATATGTATATGAGACAAATTCGTCCTCCATACATGATAGTACATATGTAACTGTGTAGTCATGTACACAATTACTGTACATATGTGACTGTGTAGTCATGTACAAAGTTTCCATACATATGTGACTGTGTAGTCTTGAGTAGTGGAAAGTAGGACTAGAAGCAATCATTTTTGTTTTTTCAACGATTGACTTCCATTCTAGCAGTTTTTCGTTACCTTGGCATCTGATCGCCTTCCGTCCTCGCCGTTTTTCGTTACCTCGGCATCTGATTGCCTTCCGTCCGGGTCGATTTTCGTTACCTCAGCAAGTGATTGTTCTTAGCTCGCATCATTTTTCGTTACCACAGCATCTATAGTCCATAGACTTCAAGCAATCACTGAGAGAATCTTAAAGTGATTGCCTTCCATCTGGGTCATTTTATGTTACCTGAGCATCTGATTGCCTTCTGGGTCATTTGTCATTACCTCGATGAGTGATTGCTCATAGGCCATATCTTTTTCATTACCTGAGCATATGATTGCTTTCTGTCTGGGGGTGTTTTCCGTTACCCCAGCGAGTGATTGCTCGCCTTTTATTCCCTGAAAATTTTGCTCAAGGGGATTAAAGGGTGGCCTCCCATCTGGGGTGTTTTCCGTTACCCCAGCAACCAGCACAGGTGCATTCAAACTTCCTACATTAAGCCCGTCTTCCTTAATGACGTATTTTCATACTGTTTCCCATTTTTCAAAGTTCATTTTCTAGCTAAGGTCACATATTGAACATAAGAAAATGAAATTAAAGAAGGCCTTTACAGGATCTCCTATTTACTCCCAATCTATGTTTCCCATTTTCAAAGTTCATTTTGTAGCTAAGATTGCATATTGAACATGACAAATTAAATTGCAGAAGATCTTTGTCGGATCTCCTATTTATTTCCAATATATTTTAACCAAAATATCAACTACCACTATTAGATGGACTGCAGTAGGCCTATTCCCTATTTAATTAATACCCCCCCCCCCCCCGAATTCCTCTCCATTTATTCACTTCAATCACGCCACTCTATCAATATTCAGAAGGACCTAATTTGCTCACCTTATTTATAGGAACACTACTGAACCCCTGTTGAAGTCTCCAACAACATGTAAATATTTTTTTTATTATAGAATTTTAAAACACAAAGATATAACATCGCTCAGACATTTTCATTTATTCTTCCAAAACTGCCAATCCGTGTATGTCTCATTAACACTCAAAAACATCCACCCCACACCACACTCTGCCATACCCAATTCAAATCCTCATTCATTGTACATATATATGAATGAGGCTGGATGGATATAAATAGGAGCTGCCTCGCATGGGTAAAAATAGGCTTTCTGCAGTTACTTTCATTCTTATGATCATATTATCTCAATAAACACGACATCAGTTCCAAGGTGTGTTGTTCTGTGAACAACATTCTTATTCTGTGACATATTTTGTGCATATATAATATATTTTGTGAATAAGATGACATATTTTATATGTAGAATTATATTTTGTCTATAAATGGGATATTTTGTGTGTAAATGGCATATTTTGTGTGTAAATGACATATTTTGTGTGTATATATAATATATTTTGTGCATAAGATGACATATTTTGTGTGTAAATGATATATTCTGTGTATAATTGGCATATTTATGAGGAAATGTTATACTTGAGTGTAAATGGGTTTTTGAGTTTTATGATGCATGTTTTAATTTTGTGTATTTCTAGTGAATGTATGTACAAGTGTAGCAATTTGTGTGAGCGGTGTTATATATTTTAGTGTGCCTTATCACAAACTCAGCTTTTATTAATAATCATTAATATATTTCAAAGTGACATAAACACCCTGGTTTATTTATATGAATAGTATGTAGGTGGGTATTTATTCATGTAATTATACAACCCGTTCTCGCAAATTCGTAAAGTCAATATTGACTTATTAACTACGTGCATAGGTGATATACTAAACATAATAGATACCCTTAAAAAGATTCATAGAAAACACCAACCTTACCTAACCTTGTTAGTATCTTAAGATAAGCATCTTATTGCTTCGTAATTACAATTATTACTTAACCTATACCTATTATAGGTTAGGTAATAATTGTAATTACGAAGCAATAAGATGCTTATCTTAACATACTAAATAGGTTAGGTAAGGTCGGTGTTTTCTATGAATCTTTTTAAGGGTATCTATTATGTTAAGTATGTCACCTATGCACATATTTAATAAGTCAATATTGACTTATTAAATTTGCGAGAACGGGTTGAATTATAATATTTGGTGTGTTTGAATATAATATGATATTTTAAAAACATTTTGAACTTGCTTGAATAATATGGTCACCTTGCTGATTGGTATGCATTGATATGAATTAACAGTACAAAAAATTAAAAAATACTTGGGGTGAATGAGCTGTGGGATTACTGAAATTTTATTCCCAAAACATTTTAGGGATTAATATGATATAAATTTCATCTGATTAAATGGGGCAATGGTGGCAAAAACAGGCTATTGTTTATGCATGTATGGGTTGTGGAGTATGTGTATGTATGTATGTATGCATGTATGTATGTTTGTATGAACGTATTTGTGACTGTTCGCTTAGAAACAAGTTAGCTGATTTGTGTAGCAAGATTGGGATTTTCGAGGTCTAGGAATGATTGACCCATGAATATAGTGGCTAGCATCCAGCCAAGTTGCTAGATGAGTGAATTATGGTGCGACATTTGGGAAGCTATTTGATGGATGTTAGGACAGTGGACTAACCTATGAACACAGGTTCTAATCCGCTGAGCTGCCAGATGCACGTTTAACTACTTGTGGATTATAGCACGATGTCTAGCTACAGTTTCATAATTTCTGATGCTGTTATTGTATAGGAAATTAACTGTACTTAAATAGATGAGAAATTGCTGTATATCTCCTTGCAATGAACCAGTACTGTGATTACAGAGATTATCATCTGAAATATTGAGCTTCCCCATTGAATCTTGTTATAAAACTAGAATGTAAACTAATATTGCTAATTAAATTATAAAATATATAAAATTAATATTCTTTAACCCGTGGTTAGGTTAAGTTGAGGATCGTTGGTCTAGCAATTTTGAATAATAATATTATTATTATGATCATTATTAAACATTAAATATTTTACAAAATATGTAAGATACAAGTTTATGCAAAGCATCATTGAGTAGCCTGTGACGTCACCCACTGCTAAAAGTAGAGATTATCACACCGCAATGCTAATGAGAGGTTAAACTAATCCCTCACTGGAACAGCTTGTGATGTCATGACGCTGCTAAGGCAACTTTTTCTACTGGTACAACAACACACCTTGGAGCTGATGTCATGTTTATAGAGATAATATGAACATAAGAATGAAAGTAACTGCAGAAAGCTTATTTTTACCCATGCGAGGCAGCTCCTATTTATATCCATCCAGCCTCATTCATATATATGTACAATGAATGAGGATTTGAATTGGGTATGGTAGAGTGTAGTGTGGGGTGGATGTTTTTGAGTGTTAATGAGACATTCACGGATTGGCAGTTTTGGAGGAATAAATAAAAATGTCTGAGCATTGTTTTAGCTTTGATTTTTGAAAATTGTATAATAAAAAATATTTGCATGTTGATGGAAACTTCAACAGGGGTTCAGTAGTGTTCCTATAAATATAAGTAAGGTGAGCAAATTAGGTCCTTCTGAATATTTATAGAGTGGCGTGATTGAAGTGAATAAATGGAGATGAAAGGGGGGTTATTAATTAGATAGGAAATAGGCCTACTGTAGTTCTTCTAATAGTGGTAGTTGATGTTTTGGTTAATATAGATTGGAAATAAATAGGAGATCCGACAAAGATCTACAACTTAATTTCTCATCTTCAATATGTGATCTTAGCTAGAAAATGAACTTTGAAAATGGGAAACATAGATTGGGAGTAAATAGGAGATCCTGTAAAGGCCTTCTGCAATTTCATATTCTTATGTTCAATATGCGATCTTAGCTAGAAAAAGCACTTTGAAAATCGTAAACAGTATGAAAATACGTCATTAAGGAAAACAGGCTTAATGTGGGAAGATGAATGCACCTGTGCTACTTGCTGATGTAACAGAAAACACCCCAGACAGGAGGCGACCCTTTATCCCCTTGAGCGAAATTTTCAGGGACTAGAAGACGAGCAATCGCTCGCTGGGGTAATGAAAAACACACCAGATGGAAAGCAATCAGATGCTGAGGTAATGAAAAATTATATAGTCTATGAGCAATCACTCGCCAATCTTGAGGTTATTTTGAGATGATTTCGGGGCTTTAGTGTCCCCGCGGCCCGGTCCTCGACCAGGCCTCCACCCCCAGGAAGCAGCCCGTGACAGCTGACTAACACCCAGGTACCTATTTTACTGCTAGGTAACAGGGGCATAGGGTGAAAGAAACTCTGCCTATTGTTTCTCGCCGGCGCCTGGGATCGAACCCAGGACCACAGGATCACAAGTCCAGCGTGCTGTCCGCTTGGCCGACCGGCCAAGGTAACAAAAAATGACCCAGACGGAAGGTTTCCAAATGCTGAGGTCACAAAACAACCCAGAAAGAAGGCAATCAGATGCTGAGGTAACGAAAAATGACCCAGACCGAAGGCTATCACTTTAAGATTCTCTCAGTGATTGCTTGTAATCTATGGGCAATAGACACTGAGGTAACAAAAAACGACACGAGCTATGAGAAATTGCCTTCCGCTGCGGTAACTCGCCAAGGCAACGAAAAATGACCCAGACAGAAGGTAAACAGACGCTGAGGTCACAAAACAACCCAGACAGAAGGCAGTCAGATGCTGAGGTAACCATAAACGACCCAGAAGGAAGGCAATCAGACGCCGAGATAACGAAAAACGGCTAGGACGGAAGGCAATCACTGAAAATAACAAAATTGATTGCTTCTAGTCCTACTTTCCACTACTGTCATGTACAAAATTACAATACATATTGTGAGTGTGGATATAGAAAGACTGCTACCAATATATATATATATATATATATATATATATATATATATATATATATATATATATATATATATATATATATATATGTCGTACCTAGTAGCCAGAACGCACTTCTCAGCCTACTATGCAAGGCCAAATTTGCCTAATAAGCCAAGTTTTCATGAATTAATTGTTTTTTGACTACCTAACCTAACCTAACCTAACTTTTTCGGCTACCTAACCTAACCTAACCTATAAAGATAGGTTAGGTTAGGTTAGGTAGGGTTGGTTAGGTTCGAGCATATATCTACGTTAATTTTAACTCCAATAAAATAAAATTGATCTCATACATAATGAAATAGGTAGCTTTATCATTTCATAAGAAAAAAATTAGAGAAAATGTATTAATTCAGGAAAACTTGGCTTATTAGGCAAATCGGGCCTTGCATAGTAGGCTGATAAGTGCATTCTGGCTACTAGGTACGACATATATATATATATATATATATATATATATATAACCTAACCTAACCTAACATTTTCGTCTACCTAACCCAACCTAACCTATAAAGATAGGTTAGGTTAGGTTAGGTAGGGTTGGTTAGATTTGGTCACATATCTACGTTAATTTTAACTCCAATAAAAAAAAATTGACCTCATACATAATGAAATAGGTAGCTTTATCATTTCATAAGAAAAAAATTAGAGAAAATGTATTAATTCAGGAAAACTTAGCTTATTAGGCAAATCGGGCCTTGCATAGTAGGCTGATAAGTGCATTCTGGCTACTAGGTACGACATATATATATATATATATATATATATATATATATATATATATATATATATATATAACCTAACCTAACCTAACATTTTCGTCTACCTAACCCAACCTAACCTATAAAGATAGGTTAGGTTAGGTTAGGTAGGGTTGGTTAGATTTGGTCACATATCTACGTTAATTTTAACTCCAATAAAAAAAAATTGACCTCATACATAATGAAATAGGTAGCTTTATCATTTCATAAGAAAAAAATTAGAGAAAATGTATTAATTCAGGAAAACTTGGCTTATTAGGCAAATCGGGCCTTGCATAGTAGGCTGATAAGTGCATTCTGGCTACTAGGTACGACATATATATATATATATATATATATATATATATATATATATGTCGTACCTAGTAGCCAGAACGCACTTCTCAGCCTACTATGCAAGGCCCGTTTTGCCTAATAAGCCAAGTTTTCCTGAATTAAAATATTTTCTCTAATTTTTTTCTTATGAAATGATAAAGCTACCCATTTCATTATGTATGAGGTCAATTTTTTTTTATTGGAGTTAAAATTAACGTAGATATGTGACCAAATCTAACCAACCCTACCTAACCTAACCTAACCTATCTTTATAGGTTAGGTTGGGTTAGGTAGACGAAAATGTTAGGTTAGGTTAGGTTAGGTAGGTTAGGTAACCGAAAAAACATTAATTCATGAAAACTTGGCTTATTAGGCAAATCGGGCCTTGCATAGTAGGCTGAGAAGTGCGTTCTGGCTACTAGGTACATATATATATATATATATATATATATATATATATATATATATATATATATATATATATATATATATATATATATGTTGTACCTAGTAGCCAGAACGTCGTACTCAGCCTACTATGCAAGGTCCGATTTGCCTAATAGGCCAAGTTTTCCTGAATTTATATATTTTTCTATTTTTTTCTTATGAAATGATAAATCTGTCCATTTCATTATGCATGAGTTAGTTTGTTTAAATTTGACTTAAAACTAACATAGATATATGACCGAACCTAACCAACCTTACCTAACCTAACCTAACCTATCTTAACCTAACCGAAACTAACACAACTAAGTGAATAAGTTATGTTCCTATTTTAATATAATAATAATAATTCCAATAAACTAATTGGAAACAATTTATTTAAAATAAAGAAAATCATTCGGCCTATTAGGCAAATCGGGCTTTGCATAGTAGGCCGAGAAATGCGTTCTGGCTACTAGGTACGACATATATAATATATATATATATATGGAGTCAATGTATAAAATATTTGTAGGTTTAGTGACTGGAGTACTAGGTACAAAACACTTGGATTGACAGTTACCATGATTAAGGAAACATGCATATCATGTGTTGTGATGGTAGACCTTTCAGCGTACCCACCTCTTTCATCGAGATCTTCACATCAGGGTTCCAGTACGGGTAGACGGAGCTGCTGTCCGTCAGGACGCTGAGGGCCACGTTGCCCTGCTGGTGGTGCACCAACAGCTTCCAACCCTCCTTCTTCAGGTTGGGGTTGGGCGGCTCCTTCAGCTTAATGTAGAGGTTGTTGAACGGACCTGACGACCACACGCTGCCACCTGGCCGGGTGGGGCAGGACAGGTCACGGATCTTTGTTTGGTCTACACAGAGAGGTACAGGAAGAATGACTGGTCTACACAGAGAGGATGAATAACTGGTCTACACATATAGCTAGAGGATGAATGACTGTTATACATAGACCATGGTGTTAGGAAAGAGTGCACCAAGTAAGTGTGCACTATGTGAGTGTGCACCAGGTGAATGTGCACTAGGTGAGTGTTGTTATGACCCCATGTAGCCTGGGTGGAACGAATCTACTCACTGAGAGAGTTACTCTACCTACCGGACCTAATTGAGAGATCAGAGAAAAGATTTATATATTAAAATGATTGAATAAACTTCAGTGAGTATCATCTAAGATGACGTAAAACGTCATTTTAGGAAAGGAGCAGAAGATGGGCGCTGATAATGAGTGACATGAAATGAGATGTCGATACTTTGTACTATTGATTCTTATTAAGAATTTGATTTATTCCCTACCGGAAATCGATTCAATTGTTCCAATAGTTTTTTAATTAAGAAATCCTTCTTGAAGCTTCTGGATCATTGAGAAATCATGGACAAAGTTACGTAGGCACCTATAGGGCCTAATGGTGTATGTGATCATAGGAGGCATTGTCTTGTATGATCCAGATGTATAATGAATATGTAGTGTTTCTGATATGATTTTGATATAATTTAGATATGATATAGAAATAATACATTCCATAGATAATATATAGCGAGTAAAAATTTCCCACATGCAGTATAGAACATGATCTGGATGATTACCAAGAGATTGGGCCAAACTGATTAATAAGGTGTGTAATAATAATTAATAATATCAGTGTAGAGAACTTAGTTGTGTTCTTTTGTGTATTTTTTTATAATGCCTTATGGTGATGTCACAGTAAACTGGTTGTTTTATTTATTTGTTTGTATTTCCCCCTAGACATAATTTGAAGAACAGTTGGTCTCATCGAGTTTTGATCACATTAGAATTACCAGCGATGCTATGGAACATCAGGCACATGACAGTGTGTACCAGGTGAGTGTGCACCAAGTGAGTGTGAACCAGGTGTGTATGCACTAGGTGAGTGTGCACTATGTGTGTGTGTGTACCAGGTGAGTGTGCACCAAGTGAGTGTGAACCAGGTGTGTATGCACTAGGTGAGTGTGCACCATGTGTGTGTGCACCAGGTGAGTGTACACCAGATGAGTGTGCATTAGGTGTGTGTGAACTAGGTGAGTGTGCACCTAATGAGTGAACACCAAATGAGTGTGCACTAGGTGATTGTGCACCTGATGAGTGTACACCAAGTGAGTGTGCATCAGGGGTGTAAACCAGGTGAGTGTGCACCAGGTGAATGTGCACCACGTGAGTGTACACAAGGTGAGTGGTGAGCACCCAAGTGAGTGTACACCAGGTGAATGTACACAAGGTGAGTACACCGCAGGATACTCACTAAGGACGTAGGTGTAACAGAGGCCCAAAATAGTGGTCTTGGGAATGAAGTGACCCCTGCTGGAGCACGGCTGTTTCCTGCCGAAAAAACACTGGCCATCGTCGGCAGGTCCCAGCACCAGCCAGAAGGTCCCAGCACCAGCCAGAAGGTCACAGCACCAGCCAGAAGGTCACAGCACCAGCCAGCAGGTCACAGCACCAGCCAGAAGGTCCCAGCACCAGCCAGCAGGTCACAGCACCAGCCAGAAGGTCACAGCACCAGCCAGAAGGTCACAGCACCAGCCAGAAGGTCACAGCACCAGCCAGAAGGTCACAGCACCAGCCAGAAGGTCACATCAACATCAGATCAAAGAGTACACAATTATACTAGAGATCTTATACAACTCGATAATAATTATTCTCTTTATAACCTTGTGGGAGAAGTTACCATGTGTTCTGATACATATCCATTTATATGTGTAAATCACAAAGAAATTAACACGGGATGAATAATGTGGCAATGTTTAACCTCGATGTCTTCCCTAAGCTGTCTTAAGTAAAATTCAAATCAAAGTTTGAGGGAAATAATAGCCATGTCCTACACTTTGTAGGCATAAATATAAAAAATAACATTTACGACCCAGGAACGATGACAAATTGTTACGCAGGGAGTCTGGTGTGTGGAGGGCTGGAGGCAGACGACATGCTCTCATCTCAGTGGTGTTAACAACACTGAAGCACTGGCCTTCTTGTTTAAAGTATGGCCACCCTGTCCCACTTTCCCTTAGAGGCAAAAACCATACCTCAGCTGACCCAATTTTCGGTAACCAGGAAGATTGAGGACTCACAGACGCTCACTGTGCTCTAAACCTAATTTACCATTAACGCTCAGAACCGTGGATAGCAGTCAAAGGGTTAATACATGGACATTTACAAAAGCAAGAAATTTAACATAATATGCAAAAGAAATATAGATTCATACAGCAGTTTTTGGGCGGAAAAATTGAAAAAGTGTGTATAAATCAAAGTGGTTGAGAGTGAGGGTAAAAGGGGGGGGGGATGGGATCACAAGAAACAATGGGTCACAGACAGAAGGTAATGAGTGTGATACAGACTTACAGACGGGGAAGGGGAGCACAGAGATATGACGAGGTGTGGATACAGAGACCGAGAAGAGGAAATGGGATAACAAAATAGTAGTCAACAGGACACGAAGACAGGTGGGAGTGAGGAGTCACAGAGACTAACTTGGAAGTGAGGAGACCACAGAAGGGACCACAGAAGGGACCACAGAAGGGACCACAGAAGGGACCAAAGGTGGGACCATAGAGGGGAGCAGAAACCCACCTCTGTCAGCATGTCAGGAAGTTCCAGATGCGACTTCTGCAGGTTTGCCTCCGCCTCCTCCAAGGTGTTGACCGCCACTAGCTCTGAGCTGACGACAAGTATGGCGAGGCAGTTGTGGTGAGTCACGTGTAGGGAGGGAGGCAGGTAGTGAAGCAGGTGTAAGATAACTAATATAGCGTCACTCCCACCACACATTAATAATAATTTGTAATATAATTTGTTATGTTGATGACAGGAAGCCTGAAAATATATATATCGAGGTCCCTCTAAGTCAATCTACTGACCCGGTCAATCTACTAACCTCGGCCGACCGGCGGGAGCCGAGCGGACAGCACGCTGGACTTGTGATCCTGTGGTCCTGGGTGCGATCCCAGGCGCCGGCAAGAAACAATGGGCAGAGTTTCTTTCACCCTATGCCCCTGTTACCTAGCAGTAAAATAGGTACCTGGGTGTTAGTCAGCTGTCACGGGCCGCTTCCTGGGGGTGGAGACCTGGTCGAGGACCGGGCCGCGGGGACACTAAAGGCCCCGAAATCATCTCAAGATAACCTCAAGATGACCCTCCCCAGTATGCAAACCCCACAACAGTTGCTAAACTCCCTGCTATCCATTTACTAATAGGTGACAGCAAACGTGTCCAACCAGTTCTGTCATGGCTATGAACGAAGCCAACATGAGTAAGATGAACGTGTACATCTTTCCTCAATCTTTGACGGCATTAGCTTTGGTTAACTTTAGCTAATAATAAGCACAGTATTTTGGAGTTGGGTTGGTAAACCTCAGGAAATCCTTGTGTTCAGATCTCCAGGTGGCAATCGTTATTACCATGTCGTGACCAAGTCGCTAGAGCGTATGTTAGCGCTTGCGTAATTGCTTCGTGAACCTGGCCCCTGGTCGGCAAGAGCAGTTGAGCTTGACACTCCCGCTGTGTACAGTGTTCGGTCAATGATATTGACCGAACACTGATTTGGTCGGTCAATGATATTGACCAACCGATTTTGGAGCCGGTCAGCCGAGCGGACAGCACGCTGGACTTGTGATCCTGTGGTCCTGGGTTCGATCCCAGGCGCCGGCGAGAAACAATGGGCAGAGTTTCT